>NC_052613.1:9734338-9788950 GCF_016545825.1 Eucalyptus grandis
TATATATGGAACAACTTGTTGATTTCATTAAAAAATGACAAGAATGAAAGGTATGTTGACTTTTGAGATCGATATACGGCCTTAAGCAGTCATCGAGACAATGGTATATACGTTTTCATAATACCATAATGGCATATGACTTTACAATGATAGATGATGATCATTGTGTATATATTAAAAGATCCAAAGATCAATTTGTGATCATATCATTATATGTTGATGATATACTAATTGCTGGAAGCAATATGGAGTTTGTTAATACTGTTAAGAGTTGGTTGTCTTCCAACTTTGAGATGAAGGATATGGGTGAGGCTGCATACATTTTTGGAGTTAAGATTTCAAGAGATCGTCCGAAGAGATCGTTATCTCTTTCGCAAGAAACATATATAAATAACGTTCTTGAACGATTTCGTATGAAGATTGTAAACCCATAGACACTCCTATTGCAAAAGGTGAAGAATTGAGCCATAAACTGTGTCTAAGGATTCCACAAGAGAAGGAACAAATGAAACATGTTTCTTATGCTAGTGTTGTTGGGAGCTTGATGTACGCTATGATATGTACAAGACCTGACATATGTTTTGCAGTTAGAATGGTGAGTAGATACCAATCTAACCCAGGTCAAGCACATTGGAAAGCCGTTAAGAGAAAACTGAGGTATCTGAAAGGAACTGCTGATTACAAGTTGAATTACCAAGGAAATGATCTGCGACTCGAAGGCTATTCAGATGCTAATTAGGGAGGAGATTTAGATGAAAGAAAATCTACCTCTGGATTTGCTTTCTTCTTGAACAATGGCGCCATATCATAGAGCAGTAAGAAGCAAACGTGTATAGCCTTGTCCACGATGGAAGCTAAGTTCGTGGCATTATCAGCAGCGGTACAAGAAGGAGTTTGGCTTAAGAGATTTTTAGATCATTTAGGTGTTATTGAGAAAGCTGCAAATCCATTATTAGTTAACTGTGATAGCCAAGCAGCTATAGCGTACACCAAAGATCCAAAATATCATGGCAAGACCAAACATATAGATACCAAGTATAACTTTGTCAAAGATATGGTTGCACGAAAGGATGTGAACTTACAGTACATATCTATGCATAGAATGGTAGCAGATCCTATGACAAAACCAATACCTAGAGATGTGTTTTGTGGTCATGTAAAATCTCTAGGATTGCATAGAGTCTGATGTACTGGATTGTAATTTCCCTGAGTTGTTCACATTTATGAACTAGTGTTTTTTCATTATTAATGCTTATGAATCTTTGTTTGATCTTTATGCATCTTAATGCTCAGTGCATTACTTTAAGTTGAGAAAGTATGTTGGACAGATATAAGATTGGCCTACTCACACGGGCAATCGCCTCTATTTACTATGTGATAAATAGATATAAGACGGTTTTTAAGCTTATTATTTATATGATAATCAAGAGCTCAAACTTAAAATATATTTATCGCCTTAACCGGGTGTTAAGATGATGACACAATATTTACTATGTCTGAAAGTAAAATAACCCACATATTTTACTTTATCTGTCTATCATGCCAGATGTGAGTTCTGATGAATTTTGTGAATGAGTAGATATGTGAACTCAAGTTAGACATTGGGTATGTCTGAACTATCATTTGTACGGTATTGAAGGTGTAGACATACGCTCCATGGTAAATGAGTTGATACCGTAATACGTATTTCATACTACGTATGCATGAGACGAGCAATAAGAGTGGCAAAAGTTTGATCTCAACTTTTATGCCGTGTGAGACTCTTGAGGAAAAGAGTTCCTCAATTTTTAGTGCCCTCATGACTTTTACTTATTCTCAAGATTTCTATTTAGTATTTGCTATCTTACGATGTTGTCAATGGTCATGAGTTGATTCGATCTAATGGGATATTTCTAGAAAAGCAAGCTGAACTGAAATTGAGAGTTTGAAGAAAAGAGGAAGATCAAATTTGGAGAATCACATTGTGGTTTTGTATTCACTGGTCGACCAATTATGACTGTCTTTGGGATAATCATAATTATGAATACAATATATATCTCATTGCTTAAAAGAGATCAAAAGAGATATAAATGTGATTGATCGATCTGAGGTACTGCATACTAAATCTACTCAGAGTGTGATGCCCATTATGAGCTGCTATATATTCCTAACAGATGTATAGCAACGAGCTTTCAAAGTATGCTGGTCGCATGAATTATTCACCGGTATGAATGTTGAAGAGAGGTAAAGAGAATCATGTTCGGCCCACCATATGCGAGCGGGAGATGGTGGTTTTATTAAAGTGATGGGTTTAAATTGGCCCGTCCGCCCATGTTGGGCCTAAAAGCCCGGCCCAGAATATTAGGGCTCATGGATGGAGGGATATGATGAAGGGACACGTTTCCTTTTGGAGGGAATGTATTTAAGGGAGAAATAAAGAGGGAGGAACGCACATTTTGGCATAACGTACGTTCCTCCTCCCTCTCTCCCTCAAAAACGCTCCAAAAAAAAAAAAGAACAGTAAGCAAGAGGCGACACCCATCTTCCCTTCAAGGCAAATTGACGTCATCAGATCGAACGGGATCAGTTTCTCTCCCTCATATCGGCGTCAGTGTTTAATCGTTGGCTAACAAGGTACGTTCGATTCTATGATGTGCCTTAGGGTCGGTGATGCATGTGTTTTTCCCGGGCTCGTCTTCCGCACAAGTTTAGGGGTTCGATTTAGTGTCAAATCCGGTTTTAAGGAATTCGACAATCCCAACACTAAGACATCATGGACAGGGTTGGGCTATATCCGTCACAATCAAGCTCGTAGCCTGTATACCCACAGAATCTTGGTTGCTTCATATGCTTGAAAGGATAGCTGATTCGTATATTTCCACAAACAAAAGGAGCGCATTCTTGGAATGGTGGGAAGTCGTCGGAAGCTCGCACGAGGAAGTGAATTTTGAGGGAGATGAAGAAGAGCAAGGAGAGAGGAAAATGGCGTGGTAAGATACATCCTAAGGGAGATGGTGTTGGAGCGAAACAAGGAGGGGTACATATGAAGGAACATGGAGGAGGGAAATGAAAAAAGATAGCTATCGAACGTTGATGGGGAAGATGTGGCCCGGAAACATGCAAAGCAATTTTCTTCGAATTTCTCCCCATGTTGTTAAAATTGAAAGGTGAAAACTTTCTCCTAGGTTCTCACTAAAAAAATCTAGCCCCTTTGAGGGGTCGAGAGTTCGTGTCATGAGATGTAAAGAACATGTCAAACCTAAATTTTTCGTTACTTGACTTATTGGTTAATGCCCGATTTAAAATACTTGTCCATGATGTGAAATTTTACATTAAGCTCGGAGCATCTTCACTCATTGTATTTAAACCGTTGGATCGGTGGGTTCGCAGATACTAACCTAATGATTCAACAGTTGAGGCAAGGAAAGTTGTTGAGAACGGAGTGATAAAGTTTAAGGACTTGGGAGTCTAAATTGTAACATGCTGTAGCGAGGATGAGATGACTGCATTAAATATTAGAGGGAAGGGCGTGCCCAGCAAAATGAGAATGTCAGGCTTTTAGGGGCATGAGCGGGTCATTTTCCAAATAACGAGCAAACCCAGCAATCCCTCCCACGGAAGAACATTAGCTAATTGAGAACCGCGCATTAGGTGAGAGTAGGCATACATACCCTGTTTGCCGTAAGTCGTTGAATGGACTCCGTCAGGGCAGATACAATTGAATCGTAGCCTTTTCCAGTCATAACCGCATCTTCCCCTTGATTTGTTCCATTTTTTCGCATTGTGATGTGTCGACAATCCAGGTGATCTCAAAGCTTTTGTTCAGGAACTCACTAATAGCAGCATGAATAAAAGAAGCACTATGATCGCTGCCCTCTGGTGGTGGTTGTAGACCTGGAGCTTCACTATGTGAATTTGGGACAAGGACACTGAAGTTGCATAGCTCGTGTAGTGGTTTTGTAAGATCAGCATTTATAGCAAAGTAGCCATGTCCATACAAGAGAACCAATAATAAAGTTGAGGGGGCCACGATGAATTGCAATTACATAATAAGGAGGAATTGAAGTAACGTGAAGTGTAGTCAAAGAGACTGAAGTTTGAAGAGGTGTTGACAAGTATTCCAGGACATATATCGTGCCATAAATCCGTCCTCGCCACCTCAAGGACATGCTCGCTCCAATCTATGTGGATCACCCGATTTTTCAGGGACTCCATGGACAGGGTTGGTTAATTTCCGTCACAGTCGAGCTTGTAGCCTGGATACTCACAGTAACTTGGTTGCCCAATATGCCTGAAAGGATGGCTGATTTGTTGCTCTCCGCAATCAAAAGGAGTGCAATCTTGGAACGGCTGGCATTCGCTAGAAGCTGGCATAGAGAAGTGAATATGGAGGGAGATGAAGAAGAAGAGCAAGGAGAGAGAGGAACACGACATGGTAAGATCCATCCGGAGCGAGATGGTGTTGGAGCAAAACAAGGAGGGTGCATAAATGAAGGAAAAGGATGAAGAGGATAAAGGAATAATGCTGCTTTCTAGAACGACTTGGCCCCAATGCTCTCACGAGATTCACTTGATTTGGCCTCCCGAAGACCAAGACTTTGGCGCGGTGAGACGAAAGCTGAGAAGAAAGGAAGGAGAACAAGGCACGTGGAAACAAAGCCAAGTAGCTTGAGCTGCTGGCTAATTTTGAACTTCACTTGAGGAAGACTTGGAATAGTATTCCCCATTTTCCAATTCCTACACGCAGGCGTAGCCCCAACTAATCAACGAGCTTTGCTAATCTCGTTCAATCGAGGATAATTCAATAAGGACCTCAAGAACATAGTTAGCAGCGTTCTAGACAAATACAGGGCCATCGCCTAGACTAGAAAACAGAAGGGGATTGGAGCCCCAAAACTCAGGCGGCTAAACAATTATGTGGACGACTTTCTCTTAAGCTTTGCCTAGTCATCTTTTTCGAACTGATTTGACTGATGATATCTACGCATCATCAGCCCAAAGAAGCAATCTGGTTAACATTAGTCAATCCCAGAGGCCCATGATTCCTCGGCCGAGCTGAATTGGCCCCATCTCTCGTGATTTACGATGATGACGACCCACATTAAATAGGAAGCAATAGGCTCGCCATCTTTTTCGTGGCAGAAATTGCTTAGGTCCATAAATAGCTTAGGCCTCAAGCATTGAAAATAAGACTTCTGCTATTGGTACTCAAAGATAGGGAATTCGTCCTCATTGCACTCTCCCCAGAAAGGATAAGTTACATTTGCGATGGTTCCGCAATTAAAAGAGCTGTGGCAATCGGTATAGTGGACATTGTCATCTCCCTTGCATAAAAGAACTTGTAGAACAATGAGGCCGACAAGGACGAAGACTAGGATGGAGTGTGAGGTGGAGGAGAGAAGGAGAGGGGCTGCGTCACCCATTTGAATAAGTTCATGCTCTCACGGGTGGAGAATAAATTGTGGAACGAGGGTTTAGAGATCATAGGAGCAAGTTGAGGATGGAGAAATTCTTTTTGTATTCACTTTCTTTGAACTGAAGTATGAAAGGGATGGATGTTGTTAATTCTTCCTCAGTATAATAGAGAAAACTATTCTGACCATCGACTTTGACCAAGACCAGTTTCAGTCTTCTGGTATTTCGTGGAGGAGGGAAATCAAAGGGATGGCTATCGAGCATTGAAATTGGGTCTGGGGGTGGAAGTGATGAGGAAGACAGAGGAAACAAGCGAAGCAATTTCCTCCGGAGTTCTTCCTATGTAGTTGAAATTGTAAAGTGAAACCTTTTTTAAGGTTCTCACTGTGGAAAAAGTCTAGCCCATTTGAAGGGTCGAGAGTTGATGTTGTGGAAAGTAAAGAACAAGTCAAACCTAAATTTTAGGTTGATTGACTTATCGACTGACGCGTTCTGCTTTGAATTACTGATCCATGATGTGAAATTTTACAATAAACTCCGAGCATCTTCGCTCACTGTATTTAAACCGTAGGATCTTGCGGATCACAGATACCGACAAAATGATCGAGCATTCAAGGCAAGGAAGGTTGCAGAGGATGGAACGATAAAGTTTTTAAAACTTGGAGTGTAAATTGTAACACGATTGTGTATGCCATAGCGTGGATGACCGCACTTCGTTTGAGGGAAGGGTATGCAGAGCAAAATGAGATTGTGAAGCTTTAGGGGCATGGGCGGATCATTTTCCAATGAACAATCGAAGGGAAGAATGACCCAACAATCCTTCTCATTGAACAAGTTCAGCTATTTGAAAACCACATATGGTGAGAGTAGGCATACATACCTGAAGGGACGATTGTCGGTGCTGGCGGAGGGAGGCTTGCCGGTATTGGCGATTTCTGGCAGATTGTCATAGAGGCTCCATTAGGACAAAAACAATTGAATTCTTGCCTTGTCCAGCCATACCCGCATCTTCCCCCTGATTTAGTGCAATTTTCGCACAGAGATGTGTTGGCAATCCAAGTAATCTCAAAGCCATTTTTCAGGATGTCTCTAACAGTAGCATGACTAATGTTAGCGCTCTTGCTACCCTCCAATATTGGTATAAATGGGACGAAGACACTGAAGTTGCATAGCTCGTGTAGTTTGCTTGCAGGGTCCACTTTGAAAGCAAAGTAGCCATCTCCAGACGCAGGACAGGAGAACCGATTAGGTTGAGGGGTTGACGGTGAGTTGCAATTGTAGAATAAGGCAGAATTTTGGTAATTGGAAGCGTAGTTGAAGAGACTGAAGTTTAAAGTGGTGTTGACATGTGTTCCAAGACATATATCTTTCAATAAATCCATCCTCGCAACCTTAAGGATCTGCTCGCTCCAATCCATGTGGATCACCTGATACTGCAGGGACTCCATGGACAGAAGGGTCAGGTTACCTCCATCACAGTCAAGCTTGTAGCCTGGATACCCACAGTAACTCGGTTGCTCATTATGCCTGAAAGGATAGCTAATTTTTTTATCTCCGCAAACAAAAGGAGCGCACTCTTGGAATGGCAGGAATTTGCTGGAAGTTGGCACCAGGAAGTGAATATGGAGGGAGAAGATGAAGAGCAAGGACATAGATGAACACGACATGGTAAGGTCCATTCGGCGAGAGAAGGTGTTGGAGCAAAACAAGGAGAAGGGTAAATGTAACTGAAGAGGATGCAGAGGATAAGAACAATGCTGCTTTGAGAATTATTTGAACCCAATGCACCAATGAGAGCCACTTGATTTGGCCTCCCGGAAGACCAAGACTTTGGCGTATTGAGACAAAAGGCTGAGAAGAAAATAAGAAGAAGAAGGCGTGTGGAAAACAAAGCCAAGTAGCTTGAGCTGCTGGCTAGCTGTAGACTTGACGTAAGGACGACTTGGACTATTATTACCCATTTTACAATTCGTACACGCGGCCCTCAACTAGTGAACGAGCTTGGCTAATCTCCTTGACAATTCAATCGAGGACACTTCAATAAGGACCTCGAGAACATAGTTAGCGGCATGCAGGGCCATCGCCTAGAATAGAAAAAAGAAGGGATTACAGCCTCAGAACTAAGACGACCAAACTGTCATCTGGACGAGTTTCTCTCGATTTTCCCTAGGAGTAAGCCACAAAGACCGCCTGCCCACTGGGAATTGCCCGGACCGGATCGAACCGCCCGATTCTAGGCGGTTTCCGGAGGGGCCACTCCGATTCTGGTTCATAAAAATGGAATTAATGATTTTTGATCTGATTCCCGATTCCAAGGATAAAACCGCCCGAATGGGACTGTATCGACTTAATTTTTTTTTTTTTTTGGTTATTTCTTAAAATTATTCAGAGAACAGCAACCCTTCATGCTCGTTCTTCCCTGTCGGCTCTCACGCCTCTTTCCCTCTCTATATGGCGGAGGACAGCATCGTCCAATGTCCGGAGGAGGAGGGCCTTCGACGAGCTCGGTGTGGTGGGAGTTGAGTCGAGGAGAGCAACGAGGATGGAGTTGGAGCTTATCTGACCCCCATGGAGTTGCGGGGGGCGGTGGGGCAATGCGGAGGAGATAGGAGGGGGGAGACACCGCAGACGCGAGGATCCATGAGGGCGCATGATAACCATTGGATCTTGCGGATCATAGATACCGACCCAAAGATCTAACAATTAAAGCATAAAAATTTCTAGGGTATGAATGATAAAGTTTTAAACTTGGAGTCCAAGAGCACGCATGATAATCATTCTATTTCGACTAGAATTATTTTTTTTTGTTTTTAGGAACGGTTTGAAATAGAAATACTTTTAATAATGTAATCTCATTTTTTATTTATGGAATAAATTTTTAGTCCCAAAATAGGTTTAAAACAGAAATGAGATGTAAAATTTTCTACTTTTCTATTTTTGAAATAGAAATGAAAAATAAAAACTCTTTTCATCGCTCGCCCTTGCTATAAGCGGCCTGCCAATCACTGTCCACCATCCACTGCCGTTATTCAAGATGGAGAAATTTTATATTGTTATCAAACGAATTTCTCTTACAAAAATAGAAATTTTGTGCCATTAACAAACCCGTATTTTTTCTCCGAAACTCATTCGGAAAATAGAAATAAAAAAAATTCATTTCTAGAACTCATTCCCATCCTAAACCGTGACATGATGGATGCCATGGGGAGGGTGATTGCACTTCATTAGAGGTTAGGATATGTATGGTCAGCAACGAGGCTGTCAGGCTTTAGGGGGCATGAGCCCGTTGTTTTCCAAACAACAAGCCAAGGGAAGGATATGCCCAGCAATTCCTCTCGTTTAACAACTTTAGCTAATTCAAAACCACCTATAATGGGTTTGAAGGTGAGGAGTTTTGTTATGATATACGGAAAAATGTGATCGTGGAACACAACGTGACGAGAAGTGTAAACACATTTGATTTGGAGTTCAAAACGTTTTCTCCAACTTTACCAGGTCATCTTTGAACTGATTTGACTGATGATATTTGATATATCATCGGCCCAAAAAAACAACTTGGTTAAAATCAGTGGATCCCAAAAGCCCTTGACTCCTCGGCCAAGCCGGATCTGGCCCATATCTCGTGATTTAAAGGATGATGACCCACATTGGCTCTTTAGCTCGGAAGCAATAACCAGAGCTTGCCATCTTTTCATGGCAGGAATTGCTAAGGTCCAGATATTGCTGAAGCCTCAGTTATTCATTTAAAAGCCAATTCCTCCGGAGGAAAACGATCTAACCAAAGTAACATCAACAAATAAGAGAAAAGACATCCTTCTGAAAAGAAACCACCACTTTTCCATAAAGTTTATTCTAAATTGTGACCAATTGATAGAACCTACTTTTGAAATTGTGCCCCAAAAAAAAAAAAAATTATCACTTCCATTTGGCGCATACAGTCCTTACTAGAAAATTACTTTAGTCCGGGTGTTAAATTATCTCACATCACTTGTCTACAGAATTTTGCATTCCCTTTACATACATGTGATTTTTATTCACTTATAAATTTACGTATTTGAATTAATTTTGAACACGCTATTAGAGTCAAGTTCTTCCTAGATTTTTTTTTAAGTGTGCCGCCCCTTGAGTCAAATTCCATGTGTGGCTTCTAATCTGATTTATACTCAAAAGGGGTGTTAAACTATTTCACCTCGCTTGTTTATGGCTAATATTTTTTAAAGGAAAATTTCAAATAAGTACCTAAAGTGGGGTAATTTTCTATAATAAAACAAAGGTCGAAAGTTGATCTTGTTCCAAACAAGGGCCTAAAGTAGCCAAAGGATTCTCAAATAAGGGCTTGAACTAACCAGCTGGCCAAATATTCACCGACAACTTTCTCAAGCAACTAAAACAAGGGCAATCCTGTCCAATATAAGTAATTGTGTAAAAAATGGATAAAATACCCAAGTTGAATTAGGATTAGGGTTCTTCCTTTAATTTTTTTTCTCTTTTTCTCCTGCCACTCAAACAAAATGCTATCGCTTGCTTTGCTAAAGGTATCTTTGGAGAACGTTTTAGTCACTCTGACAATCACTCTCTCTCTCGCTCCCTCTCATCCACTGTAATTTGTATTTAGTTGAATGAAAATCCGCCAAATGAGCAATGTGCGATCTTTAGAGGCCATTTCCCTCAATCTTTGAAGGTTGGGCTGAAAATTTTGGGATAATTATTTGAAATTTTTTGACATAGGACTACTCGGTTTGCTCGTGCTTTTGAATCATAGGTAATTGTTAATTTTGAATTTGTTTCTCAGATTCGTTTTCTCTTTCACATTTAGAGTTTTCTCTTCTCCCTCTAATTTTTACACGGCTTTCTTCTTCAACCTCTATGGAGGGGAGGATTCGAGCTGGATCTCTCCCTCCCCTTCCTTTTTCCTTTTTCCTTTTCCTTTGTCTGATTTGATTCTTTGTTCTCTTTTTCTTACTTTCCTCATATTTTGTGGAACTTTTCTCTTCCGATCCAGTTTAGATTAAGAAGCTTCTCTCCCCATTTTGAGTAGAATTATATCCCAATCTAGTCAAGATTTGGAGATTTTGCATGTATTATTTCGGGTTTTTGCTTCCCCCAAGTTTCGTTGGTGTGCAAGTCCAGTTTCGAATGAGATTGGAAGAGCTTCATGAGGGTTTCTCTTTCACAAGTGTCAAATCTTTACTCACTCAACCCCATTTTTCTAAACAGCCATAATGCTGGGGACATCGAACCTAAGTGCGCATTGTCGCAAGGCAAAGTCATAGCAAAAGATGGAGATCTCGATGCATGCTCATTATTGAAAATGGATTCGGTGATTGACCATCAATTTTGGTTCGAAGAAATCTCAAATCTGCTATTCGAGTAAGTGAAACCTTATTCTAACAATTCTTCTCGTTATCTAGAGCATAATTTGTTTTGAAGTTGTATAGGATTTGTCTTGGCTTGCAATTAGACTGCAATGTTTACGCAAAAAATGAATAAAATGTTACTCTGACCCAAAAAAAAATTATTTCCCAAAGAGAGGAGTCATCCATGTATCCATTATTAACTGTTGCAGTTTCTGTTACAGACGAAGGGGAATAAAATTATATATTTTTAGTTGAAATTCAAGAGTCGATTATGTGCAAGTGTTCTGCATGGGTTTGTCGTGTGATAATTTAGGCAAACCAAACAACTTTAGTGTAAGCTGTAGTCTTTTCTCTTATTCGGATGCTCTTGGTTTAAGAGAAAATAGAAGAAATGACAATGTAAAATGGTGATGGTGTTGTGGCACTTCTTGGTCTTCTCATTTTGCCATCTATCAAGCTAAATTTAAATGTGATGAATGGATATTCGCTAGTCTACCTACAGTTTTCTTTTCTTTCTTTATCATTTTAAAATTCTTCATTAGGATTATTTTATGTGATTATGTTTGTTTCCTGTTTCTGATTAATGTTTCTTTTGCGTTACATGAACTGCTATGGAGGGACTCTTTTTGTTTTGTCGTCCTACTTCTACTCTGTTGATACAGCCGCAATGTCGCATGCTTCAAATTTTTTTGACTTGCTGAGCGGGAGTTCTTCAATTTTTAGCGTGGCTCTACTTCTTGCAGAGTATCAAAGGGAAGTACGCAATTTTTGGATTTATTGTCGAGTTTTCCGTACATTAGCTGGTTGGACTTGGACAGATTATGTCAACATCTTAGTATCTACTCGTGATGGAGCTGTCACATTGTGCCTTCTGATCACAGAAACACGACGATTGGAGCCAACAAGAGCACAATCGGTGTTACTCCTCCAGAAACGATGACCATGTCATTAATGGTCAACAGGCTAGAAAAAAATGTGACTGCAATTTGAAGTAATTACCAGTCAAACATGAATAATTCTTCATTCCATCCACAAGCGGAGGTAAACATCCTGCACAAATGCAGCGACCATGGCAAACCCGATGCCAAGTGCACACATTCTTTGATGATCTAAGGCTGTCACGTTGAATGGGAATCCTAGCGTCCGTTTGTTTCAAAGGAAAATGTAACGTCTTTGAAAAATATTTTCCAAAAAAAAAAAGGAAAAAAAAGAGTATTTTTGGTGTTTGGCTTAAACCCAAAGATGAACTAGATGATGTTTTCCATCATTTGGCATGGAAAATCTAATTTGATTTTCCTAGGGAAAATTATCAAAAATTTTAAATTTTTAAATTATTTTTTTCTCTTATTTTTTTTTTTTCATTCCTCAACCAATAATCATCGCCGCTGCCACCGCTAATCGTCATCACCGGTCGCCGCCCGCCGTTAATAGATTTGCCAATTTTCGATCACCAATCACTATCGACCAATGATCACGTGATCGTTGTAGGCTATCGCTGGCAAAAGAAGAAGCAAAAAGAAAATGAAAGAAAATGAAATAATATAAAATACTAAATAATTAAAATTTTAAATATTTTAGAAAAAATAATTAAAATTCTATTATACATTTTTCGTTACTTTTATAATAATAAATGTTTCATTAACCAAGGACCCATGCACAACCATTGACTTTGTCCCTTCTAATTGTTTGAATCCCGATGGTCTCGTCACATTATGATTATTTCATGAAAAATTTGGATGATTGTGCCATCCCAGATTGTACGTGTTGGAGTAGGGATTATTCTAGACCTGTTAAAATTCTTAACAAAGTTAGAATTTTCACTAAATTATTTAAAAGTATTACCTACCTGACACTCTGTGCTAACACGTCCTCCACCACAAAATTCACATGTCAAATTCTGAATTTTCATGGCTGAAACACTCATATTATCTAGCTTTTTATTGAGTGCTTCAAATTGTACAACAATTGCAGCAAAAGCATCCACTTCAAGAACTCTGCTAGCTTTTCACATTGGTAGTCTCTCAGTAGGCCACTAATAACTATTAGACGCCATCTCCTCTAATAGATTGTAGGCTTCTTCTGGTGTTTTATTACTTAGAGTTCCTCCTGCAGCTACATCAATCATAGAACGAAGATTTGTACTAGAGCCATTATAAAAAGTTTGTACCTGTATCCATACGGGTAGTCCGTGATGTGGGTATCTCCTAATAAATTCTTTGAATCTTTTACATGCTTCATATAATGATTCATTATCCATCTGCATAAAATTAGTAATATCGTTACGCATCTTTGTAGACTTTGCAGATAGAAAGAACTTACCAAGAAATTTCTAAGCCATATCATTCCATGTAGTGATTGATCCTGCAAGTTGAGAAGAAGGCCAACTCTTAGCTTTGTCTCTAAGAGAGAATTGAAATAATCTCAATCTAATAGCATCATTTGTAACTCCATTATATTTAATGGTGTCATAGATTTCAAGAAAAGCATCGACGTGAGCGTTTTGATCATCGCTTGGTAGCCCACTGAATTGCATTGATTATTGAAGCATCTGAATGAGTGACGGCTTAATCTCAAAGTTGTTTAATTGAATTGCAAGTCTTCTGATACTTGATGTGGTGCCTTGAACTGTTGGTGCGGCATAATCTCTTAAAAGTCTATGTGGGTTTTCATTATCACCGTCTGCCATATTCTTAGCGTGATTTATCTATTCTCTCAGTCACCTTTTGAATGTAAGCTCGATTTCTGATCAAGTTTAGCAAGTTTCCCTTGTTAGCTACGTGTCATAAACCGATGTACACCCTAAAATAATACAAAACGAAAGCTAGATTGAACTTAAAATTATCTAGCATCAATATCAATTAGTATTAAACAAACGATCCCTGGCAACAGTGCCAAAAACTTGTTTGTAAAATTCTAAACGCTAGTGAACGTGTCGAACAAGTAATATAATGATGAGTAAGAGTATCGCCCCCACAGAGATTGATGATTAATAAACTAATTAAATACTAAAATAGATTAAATCTAAAATTTATCTAACAGATCAAAATATAATTGAGAATAAATTAAAACAAAATTTGGAGATTAAATGTAGTAAATCAATCAGATAAATATGTTAGAGCATCCGATTTTACCATAACCATTAGATATGAATTTCAGATTGTTGTGGGTACAAAAACGATATCAAACATGTGATAGTGAAATTTCCTAATCTATTTACTATTCTATCTCTAGGTATATCAAACATACTCAGTTTATTAATCCACTATATCTCTATGTGAATTAAAATAAACATAAGTGCATTAAAAAGTATTAATATTCCTAATTTACAATGAGTCTTTTGGATCACCTTATCACTGAAAACTACACAAACAATGCGGTATATCTCTATCCACGTTTAATTCATGGTTATATATTATAATGAGTAATTACATATTGTCACTTCTTAGTCTCAAATATGTATATCAAATCATTCAAGTGGTGGCCAGTCACTCAAAAGCATTATGCGCAATAATATATAACTAATATGAATGAAATCAATTACAAAACATAAAAATCATGAAATTCATATCATTATGGTTTGGCTACATCGTAACCCTAATAGAAGAAACTTAGAATATAGTAGAAGAAGAAATAAAAATATATATTAAACCCAGCATCTTGAATCAAAGAGCAAGAATTATGTCACTACTTTTGTCTTCTCTGAAAATACTTGAAAAACTCTCAGAATAACGAAAAACAATCTAACAAGAATCTAGCTATTGTATCAGGTTCTCAATGTTCTCCTATTTATAGGATATCCAATATCCTTATCTCCAAGTAATTGCACATAAAATTAAGGAGTAAATCAGAGAATCTTTGATTTGATATCTATCTCTCAACGCTTGTAGATAATATTAGGGAACAAAATCAAGGATTCTCTGATTTGATATCCATCTTCCATTGCTTTTTTTATTATTTGAATTTCTGATTTTTGCCATTCTTTTCCTTATCTTCCCCATATCTCATTATTCTGCATAAATAAGGAAAATTAGAATAATCAGAAGGAAATCCAAATATTTTCTAATAGATAACATAAGTGAATGTGTTAAACAACCATTGTTGTCCCGGACTTGAGGGTTAAGATCAAAGAGTGAGCACTAGGGACCGAAGCATGACCTTTATAGACTTGGGCTCAAGTGCTGAAGTATCATGTATAGGCACCATGGGATTGGGCCTAGTCTCGATGGATCCAGGCATGGGTGTTGGGTCCCAAGCCCGAGCACCGAGTTCTTGGGCCCAACCTCAATGGTCCTAGGCCCATTTGCTGAAGACCTGCTTCTGAACGTCGAGACCTAACGTTAAGGTTTCTGTGTCCAAGCATAAAGTTTCAGGCCGTAGCATCGATACCTAGTTATTTTTTGAAGACGTGTTTTGACTCTTTCAAAGAGGAAATCATTTTTTTAATTTAAATTTTAATAGAAAGTCATTTCCGTTAACTCATTTTCCTAAATGAATCAAACGTCAGAATATAATAAATTATTTTAAAAATATTTTCCACAAAATAACGGACTGCCATAGATCTCTTTAGCTAAAACGACTGCATAAAACTAATCCAGTAGTTTCATCTACTCTATAGTGCCGTTCACTTTCTCCGATCCTCTGTTTCTCGGGATTGCATGCACTTCATTTATACGGAACCTTTGGGTGACGGTCGACTGCTCCAATGGAGTCGATGTGCCGTGACCACAAGCGAGGAGCCCATTGTACACAATCATAGCACAGATGTTGATATAGTACCTATTGTCGGTCGCATACAATTTGCCACCTCGCTTTGTGCAGTGAGCACATAACTCTCATCATCTAAAGGTTCATTGAGATAATTCAAAGAGGACATCATTCTAAACGGCCAAAATTTATATAGTCCATCATGCATAATAAATCATATAACAAACCACATTCGAGACATGAGATCATACTGAGGATGGGACTGTTGGGCTTAAAAGTCTCAGCCCTAATATGTATGATATAACTATAATTTAACATTAAGGATGTGTTTGGTAACATTTCTATTTCAAGAAATAATTTCTTTTCAAAAATAGTTTTTTTTCTATTTCTACTTCCTAAAGCAATTTATGAGTAAAAACGTGTTTGGTAACTATACAAAATTTATATTCTCGGAATAGAAAAAGAATAGGAATGCATTTGGTATGATTCATAATTTCTTTTAATTTTTTTAGTAATTTTTTTTTTTTAGGATTTTTTTTTCTCTTCTTCTTCTTCTTGCTCCTTTTGTAGCTGCCGCCGCCGCCGCTGCCAACGCTGACGGCCAGTAACCAGCAACTGGTGGCGGCGACAATAGCAGTAGAAGTCGGCGTAGCAAATGGTGGGGAAGGAAGAAGGAAAAAAAAGAAGAAAAAAACTTATTTCTAGAAATTATCCCCGGGAATAAAAAGCTACTTTTTTTTTCTTATTTATGTTCTAAATCTATTTCCTGGCCATTTTTCTATTCTAATGAATAGAAAAATTAGTTGGCGTTAGCAAATGGATTTCTATTCTTTATTTTTATTCTGGAAAAGAAAAAACAATGAAATTGAAAGGTTGCCATGCAGGACCACAGCTCCATGCAATTAAAGCCATATACTAAAACACGAATACTACGAACCTCAACTCACCTTAATTTTGTCAAGATGTCCCAAGCGAAACAAAGAGGCAAGGTGTGCTGCTGAAGGAAAAATTGTGAAGGCAAAGTAACCGTGAGGGCACAGGTGGAGGTTTGGGTACGGATCAACGTGTTGGACATGGCAACGAGGCTATATGCCGTTGTCAGGAGCTAGCTGGGGCGTCGGGACTGGTAGTGCAACTTAGAATATTGCCGAAGCCGCTAGACAGATCGGTGGAGGCTCTGGTTGCGATGAGGGAGCTGGCGGCGGTTGCTAGAATGCTAAGATGATGAGGGGCTCAACTGGTCTGGCGAGGTGGAATTACCAGCAATGATAGGGCACAGCAACTAGTCTTGCTGGATGTTGTGATATCTCTAGATTAACTCACTCGAGGAGATATTGTTCGTATTTTCTACTTTAGCCCATTCCATACTGAGTTTACAATTTTATCTTTTTGGTGTACAAACTGACATTTTCCTAGGTTGTCACCCATTCTTTATAGGCCCACCAGCTTCAACTCAGTTCATTCCCAAACCGTATATTGTAAAGGGTCCTGATCTAATACCATATCACGACATCCCTGAATTAAGTATCATCCGCTTTAACCCATCCCATATTGAGTCTCAATTTTTTTGTTTAGCGTACAAGTAGGTAGCAAAATTTTGCTCTTATGTCAAAAGGCACTTCCGTGTGTTAATTTAGTTTTTCACGTACATATCTCAGAAATGCTCTCTCCTTATTCGGTGCATAATTCGATTAATTCCTGCTTCATTCATCATCTTGCGCCATGGTCGCAGGAGGCTCAGCGAAAGTGCTTGGCTTCCGCCAAAGAACTTGCAGGAACACCGTGAGCGCGAGGAATTCAAATGGTGGCTTATTGGCACCGCTGGAAAGGACTATGACTGCCAAGATGAGGAGGAGTCGCTGGTAGAGAATCTCTAGCACACGGCTGAATAGATGGGATGCACCGGAGCTTCGATAGACGCGCTGAGAGAGAGATGAGAGGGGTGAGAGAGCTTCGCTATGAAAATTCTTTGAGCGCTTGTGTTTGTTGGTCGTTCCCCCCATTTGAGTGGTCTCTGGAGTCTCTATTTATAAGTGTTTGGAAATCCCGGAGACAAGGGTGTGATTTTTTTTTCAAAATGAGACGAACATCATGACTTCAAATTGAATGTCCCCCATTCGCTACAAAAACTTCAATTTTTAAGCTGCACCAACATTTATCCGAAAATTTCAATTCACCACTTTTAACCTCCCCACCCCTCTCCTCTCTCTTCAATATCCAACTGTGGATAAGGAGAGCGATTCTAGATTCTATACAAATTTCACCCGAAATCTACCTGCCAAAAATAGGTTTCTCAACTGTGGATAAGGAGGCCGTCGAAATGTTCACTCCTTTGCTAGATCAAAGCCATAATTCATCTAATCATTGGTTTCTTCCTGAAGAAAAGCATTAAAATAAGGGCAATCCCAATTCTAGCTCCTGATGCTGCTATTCCTAAAAACATAGAATATTTTGAAACAACAATCTCACTTCATCACTTTATCGAGGCTTCTAAGTTGTGAATCTTTATAGAAAATAGACAACGAAAACACAATTTAACGGATTAGCTACTATGGCTTTTGTCCCCATAATGCCACATTTCCCTGCTAGGACACAAATGCTTATCAAATAAATCCCGAACGGTTGGGATGAAACTAGTAAAAGAGTGCTTCCTACAGTGCGATAGACCGTGCATATATCTCAAATGGAAACATGTGCTCATGCTTGGATCCACCTAAAAGAACGATTTTATATGTCTCAACATTTTATATTTCAACTGCACGCCTGGTCAGATTTGAGCATCACTAGTGGAGGTGGAAGCTTTTTTCTGTTTGGTTGCGTTCACAACAAAATTCCACAAAGAAAATCAAGTAGCTTTAGTTTGAGATATGCAAATTTTACCATGAATTTGGTGCATCTTCACTCAATACATTAAAACAATTGGATCTTGTGGGATGCGATAGCAACCTCAAGATCAAACAAATAAGGCAGTAGAAGGTTGAGGTGAAGTTCTAATTTACACCTTCCTCCACATGCAGAAATGAAAGATCAAGCAAATCAGTTGATATAAAATCTTAGTCAAGAAGTAAAAGCAGAAAACTTAATCCCCCAAGCATTTACCATAATTGCAGCTTTGAGGATGAGTAGCATCTTGGCAAAGGCAAACAAAATTAGTGTTGTCGAATCCACACCGTCCCTCACTTCCCTCACACCTGCTGCATTGATTGCAGTCCAATTCAATAGGAACCCCTTCTTAATCTCACTGTAATCCATAGACATCAAGGCTAGGGAAATTGTCATTTACGTAAACAGTATACTAACTGCAAAGTAGCAGAGCTGATGGCAAAATAGTAATCCATTTCCTGCAATGCTTCCTTGGAAGAAAGGGCAAAAGAATGGTGGTGCAGTTGCTAGCATAGCTCATTATGTAAAAACTTGTTGGCTGCGAGGATGCAATTATAGTAGAAGAAGAAATTGGCATTAGTGGAACTGAGATTGAAAGGCCATCTTTCGAGGCTGATATTACACGGAGAAGCATCACAGGATTCCTGGTACACAGGGGCATTAAACATGAGGAATGAATTGTGCACATAGAAGATATCCTTGATATTGAACCCCTTGTCCGAGAAAGTCAGGACAAGGTATATCTCTTTGCAGGTAATCTCGAAATTCGGATTGCCACAATAGGACTCTTGTTTGCTAGAAATCCTTAAAGGGTAGCTACTGATGTTCGGCTGATATCTACCATTCTAAGGCATGGAGGCCTCGTGCCGTGCATCATCCAATAAGAGTCATATAGACTAACTTGGTGAAGATGATGATAATCACCAATTGGCCGAAATTGCTAATATAGATGTTAGTTATCCTATGTAACACAATCAACATTGTAGAAAATCTTTTATGATATTTTAAATTTTTAAATTTTTAAATTTTTTTTATTTTCTTTCTCTTTTCCTTCTTTTTGGTGTTTTCTTACATAACTAGGCCCTTACCAGCCACTCATAGCGAACCCTTCTTGGGTGCGAGCAAGTGTGATGACCCTCAATTGGCCCCACTTGGACCTAGGCAAGGCCATTGCAGCCACAAAAGCGACGACCTCGGTCCTCATTTGCAGCCGACGAGGGTCGATGACCTCACTAGCCATAGTAAGAAAACAATGAAGATGGAGAAGAGAAAGAAAGAAACGAAAGGACAAAGGAAAGAAGTAAATAAATGTTAAAATATTATTAAAAATATCCACGTCGCATTGACTATATCACATAGAGCGACTAGCATCTATATTAGTAATTTCCAACCAGAATTAATCAAATAGATTCAATTGTCAAAACGTAAAATGTTTAGAACTCAATTAACAAACTTGACAGGTTTTGGGTATTCGACTTTTTGAATAATTTTCCCTCAGGAATATATTAGTTTGAACTTGTATTTTGTTGCATGCTATGTTCGATAATCCTATGTGTACATGGGAAAAATTTTAAAAAATAAATAAGGCTAATTTTTTTCGTGAAATAAATAAGGCTAATTTTTTTTTCCTTCTTATCTGCCTTTTAGAAATAAGATCAACTGGATCTTGTCACAAATGGTATCGGTTACCATAGACGAACGGACGAACGGATATTGTAGTCAAGGTCGGCTTCCTCGTTGTTGGTCATTGAGGACGAATGGTATTGGTCATCGAGGACGAAACTCGTGTACTTGGTTTCCCATTTTCAACTTAATGCTTGATTTTTCATGCCAATTCAACCAAGTTGTACCGTGTAAAAAGAGGACGGGCTCCGCATCTCTGCTCTCCAGGGAATGATTAGGTTGCTATCGAAATGCAGCGTAGTGCTACAAACGGGCGCTTGTGGCGTCCATTCATCCCATGTTTATGTTACTTGCAAGGCACCGGCGTAGCATATGCAAGAATAGTCCTTTATCAATACTTAGATCGGTCAAACCAATCCCTCATCCAAATAAAAATGAAAATCCTCGCTCCCTGTCTCCTCGTAAATTCATTAACTCCATTCACTTAGAGAAACCTCCGCAAGTAGGAACAATTTTTTTCCCAGTCGGACGGGAACATTTTTCAAACGCCCCTGCATATTTTGGTAACGTTTTAGGAAGACATCCCCGTGCGCATCACCAAATTCGGTGTTCCGCTGCCTGAAGACGTGTATGATAATCATCCTTTTTCTCTATTTTTTTATTATTTTAACTCTTAAAAATAGATTTAAAACATAAATCCGTTCAATAATGCAATTTTATTTTTTTATATTTGGAGCAAATTTTTAGTCTAGAAATATATTTGAATAATAAACGAGAAGTGACGCCCGCCACTAGCCGCCGCCCCTCTTCTGTAATGGTATTATTTAAAGATTAAAAATGCTAAATCTTAAAGCAAAAAATACAATGAAAAAATGAAGATATCCTAAGGGGAAAATGATATTAACAGAATTGACACTTATCCAAGGTCTCTATTTTATATGTACTGAGAAAAAAAGGGTAATCCAAATGGATATGAATGTATATAAGGATATAACAAATGAACGCACAAAGGAAGCCTACCATGCCCCGATTCGACTCAAACCTGAATGTTCGAGTCATGAGTCAATATCGGATAAACCATCAACATTTCATAAACCATCAACATTTCATATTATCAGTGCTAAAATCTGATAAAAGCGGACCCCCCATATGCATGACTATGTGCTATGCGAGGCTAAAATGAATAAGTAATGGCAGCAAGGACTGGCTCGGAGAGGCGTGAGTGGGCTAAATAACGCTTGCTGTTCAGATCGAAGAGCGATCGGGACAGTGAGCGTTCAGCCCACTTATGGGCCTTGCAACATCTCTAATTCATGCCTTGGTGAAACTAGAACGGCGCTACACCGACACTAATTGGATTACCCAAAGCACATATGCATGATCAAATCAAGGTGACAAACGAGCGATTCCAAGCAAATATCACTACGAAATTATGTCCTTCCTCTATTGGTCACATCAAAACAGGATTGTACGCACACGGAAATATCATTTAAACATTTATGACCTTAAGCAAAAAAGGACGCCTAATTAGTTTTACTCGATGAAGAATTACAAGATGTTTCCAATAGGTTTTACAGAGTTCCTATGTCCTCAGGATCAAGTATTGGATTCGAGAACTATAGATAAAATCGAGGCATAGATATATTGACATAATGGCAAGAAAGCGTTAGTGGACTCACATCACAAAATAATTTGAATTGTGGAAGTACAGAGGCAAAATTGCTCATCGCGCTAAGCAAGATGAAGGATGGGGACAAGGTTTAGGAACGTCCAAAACTAGGAGTGACTCTCCTATCGATCGAGTCCCCTTCTTTTCCCATGATCTCTCTCTCCCACAAAGAAATGAAGGCTTGCTCCCATTTTGCCTTACTATTTGTGAACCGTGAGACCTCTCTCTCTCTCAAAATTCAATTAAAACCACTCCTACGTCATTTACTTTTATAAGGTGATTCCTTTCCTAGTCTAGCTAGACTTACCCTTATTTTATTTTATTTTTTTGGTACAAAAAACTTACTCTTATTTCAAGTTAGCCCCTATTAACACTTAAAATTTGCCCTTTTACTTAAGACTTAATCGCGTAAAAAAATTAGGAATTAATTTTTAATCCATAGCAAAATAATTTCCATTAAATTGCATTGGCTATGGACATTAGGAACATTTGCATTACTAGTATTAGTTATTTAAAATCTTTGAAAAAATTTTAAAATTTTTCTTTAAAAAAAAATTATTATCTAAAAATTGTTATTATAAAAAAAATCGAAAAGAGCCGGGCCAGGGCTAGGTCTGCCCGACCCTCTCTTCTCTTCCTGCCGTTTCATCTTCCCGCGAGGCCAGCCCAATCCACTTCATCTTCCTTTTTATTGCCCGAGTGGGCCGGCCCATAGCCTTTGCCTTTCCAGCCCGGCCTACTCCTCTTTTCTTCTTTTCTTCCTAACACCCCCCACAACACGTGGCCCAGTTCTCTTCTCCGCCAGCCCAGCCTCTTTCTCTTCTTTCTCCTCTCTCCAGCCGCTGGCTCGACGACAAACGGGGAAGGACGACGGCTGTACGTGAAGCGAGGACGGCGAGGACGTTGGCAACGAGCGTTGTGCGCGACACCAGCGTAGGGAATGTCGTCTGGTATGGGGCTAGCCGGCGTCGCCCTGGAGGAGAGAGAAAAGCCGAGAGAGGGATAAAGGGAGAGAAGGCAGCGAGAGAGGATGAGCTCTGTTTTTCTGCTGGTTAGAACCGAGAGAGGTTTAGCTCGAGAGAAAGAGAGAGCGAGCTCGAAAGAGTGTTTCACCTTCGCCTGAGGTCCGTTCGGTGCTTGCCGTCCCTCGTAGTGCTGCATCTGAACGAGGTAGGTCTTTCCCGAATGCTTGTGCCCTGTTTTTGGGTGGCGTTCGCGCGAGCTTCGGTACCGTCGGTCTTCCATTAAAGCTGCTCCATGTCCTAGCATGCGTCGTTAGGAGTTTTGGTCCGCGATTGAGTCCCTGGCAAGTCTGAAGTCCCTCGCTCAGTAGTGTGCACCAAATGTTCGCTAGAATGTCTAAGTGAGGTCTGGGTTCATGTGATTTGTTTTGGCCGAGATCTGTGATTTTAAGGTTACTGGTGCTAAATGCTTATATGATTCGTCCCTAAGTTAGTCTCAAGTGTTAATCATATCTATTATGACCGATCTTTGCCTAAACCCAAATCCCAAATGAGCCTAGGTCCTCCCTCTAGCCAATGCATTCTATTTGTTTGATGAAATGTGAAAGTGAGATTCGGAAATGGTTTTTATGAGGTTCGTTTCTATGGTGTTATCTTTGTTCAAATTGAAGTCCATTCCATCGTGTCGTTTGCTCATGCTAGTGTTAGTACTTGAATCGTTGGAGTTTTGACCATATGAAATTTTAGGGCTTGAAAATCTTTCATTGGAAGTATTCTGGCAATGGTCATGACCTCCGGCCAACTAGTGGCCGACAATGGTGGGTGTCGGTTGGGCTAGACGACCAACGTTGGGTGATGGTCTGGTAATGGCTCAATGCCCACGAGGGCTCGTCTGGGCGGTAGTGTGGCTTCGATGCGGGCGAAGCCGTCAAGAAAGAAAAAGGAGCCGCATGAAGAAGGAGAAGACGAGAAAAATAGAAGAAACATAGAATATAGGGAAAATATAGAATATAAAAAATGTATTAAAGAATTAGGTTTTATTTGAGTAGTTTGGATTCAGTCAATGGATCGGGTTAGTGGGTCGAACTAGGTAAGCGGTCTGAATTCATTTTCACGGATAAGAAAAAAATTAAAGAAAAGGAGTATTAAACAATAATAAGAAAAAAATATTTAAAAAAATCATAAAATAGGTTTAAAAATTAAAATTCAAAAAAGAAAATATTTTAAAAAATCAAAATTTTCAAAATTTTTCAGAAAATTCAAAAATTAATAAATATCTTAAAATTTTAGAAATTTTGGAGAACAATAAAAATTGTGAAAATTTCTAAAAAATTTAAAAATTAAAAATTAATTAAAAAATTCCAAAAGTTCCAAAAATTAGAATTTCTCAAAAATTTTAAAAATAGACTTTTTGGGTTTTTTTTTTCTTTTTAATAAAAATAGAAGCCTTTTGATTATCCTTAAGGACAATTGCCTTTGGCTGCACAATATCAATACATTAATTTTGGCTTCCCTTTAGTTTAATTAGGATTGACATTTATCTTATTCCTTAGTGTTAGGTCCTTGCTATCCATGCAATTTCTTTTTAATGCGTTCTTGGGCTATTGATTATTATGTTAATGATTGACCATCCACGTGATCATTTCACATGTTAATGGATTGATATAAAATCAATTCGAATGACCTAATGATTTTTTTTTTTAATGAATAAAATTGGGTACCAAAATGGCACTAATTAGATAATTAGCGTAATTAGGTTTATGATCCTAGATTCTTTGGTTGCGTAGGAAATTAAGTATGCTTCCACACTTCACTTGATTTCTAGCTGATCTTAATAGGCTAGTAGCGACTCATTTTTATTAAAAAAAAAAAAAAAATCTCAAACCATCAATTTAAACACCCGACGTTGCGCGAAGTATGGATTTGGGAAAGTTTGTGTCTAAATCATGGGCTATAAGCCTGTCCTTTAAGAAATAACCCCAAACCTACTTTCCTCCCTATTGAGAAGTAGGTCGCGACAAGCCTAAAATCACACAACACCTAGCACCATTCCTTGCTATTTTGGGGGAGAGAGAACAAGGGGAGGGGGGTACGGTTGAAAATGGATGGGGCCGTGTGATTGAGAGAAATCAAGATTAGGCCAAGTTCTGTCAGCCTAAGTTGAGCTTCGGGCTTGTCTAAATTTGGCACAAAAAGATGAATTGATCACACTTTAGCACGAAGGAAGTTAGTGTGTTTTCAATTGTCACATTTGTTGCTTAAGTAATTCTCTGGTGTAGTCTATAATAAGAAATTTATATGAAGTGACATATCTCTCCACTATGCTTATAAATGGATTAGGCCTACTCGATTCAAGAGTTCATGTGAAATGACAAACTATATTCTATTTGGACAAATGACAAAGACAAACTATGTTGGTCCCGTATACTTGATATTGAATTTACCCAACTTGAGTCACTATTGTTTTACAGAGACAAACAATCACTCAGACAAGTAGGAGCGATCTTGAGGGAGATGAGAAAGATGGTCTAGGAGGAATTTGTGAGGCTTCAGCACTTCCTTTTAGCATCTCTACAGCTTGGGTCATAGATGGTCGAGCTCTCAGATAGTTTTAAATATACCATAAGCCTATTATAATCATCTTCTTTGCTATTCCTTCATCCTTCTCATTCGTGATCCCATGAAGCCCAAGCTCTTCTTAGAGCTCCAAACGTTGGTGGGCCCAATAAGGGAAGTGCATTTTGCTAGTATGATCTACTGTGACTTCAATTTTTTCCTCTTGCCAACCAACTCTAGAACCATCATAACGTAGCTATAGACATTCGATTTATAAGAAATCCCACCAATGTTCCTCATGATCAGCTTTGGAGCAATGTATCCAGGGGTGCCTCGAGCACCTAGCATTGACATGATGCTCTTTTGTCCTGGGCATATTTTGGGAAAACCAAAATCCAAAATCATGGAACAATTGTTTTGGATGAGAAGAATGTTGTGAGGTTTTATGTCAAAGTGCAAGTTCCTTGTTTTGCAGCCTCAATTTAATTACTATAGCCCATGAGCAACACTGACTAAAATCAGGTATAGTGTGTCCCAACTCAATTGTTGATCTATGTCCAGAGTATTACTTCTGTTGAAAGATGAACTTTTGATGATTCATTTGGACTGGAGGGAGGTAGAGGATTGCAGATTATAGGAGAAAGAGGTAGGAAAGAGCGTGGAAAGCATTTGCGGAAGCATCAAATGGAGTTGATTTGAATTGGTCCAAACTCCCATTACTGTCAGGTGCTAGTTCTTCAACTTCGAAGGAAATACCAAGCGAGGTAGAATGTGGAATGTGGTATGATGCATGCGTTATTCAAACACCCAATGAAGAAAATTTGTGAAAAATTTGCTCCACAAAATCCTAAAGGATCAAACAATGAAACTTCCTAGTGAAAGGGACCTCTAAATTACAATTAGGAACAAACCTCCCATTATACAAATCTTCATGACTAGTCAATGAAAACTAGTCTCTCTTGTGAGATTTTGTGGAACAATTGTCAACTATTCCAAAAATTAAATTGTTAAATGGAGGCGTGGTTTGTTATTTAAATATCTTAACACCCCCCTCATGTTTAGTTTGGCCTTCTACCTAATGCTAAATGTAGAAATTTAATTGGGGAGACAAAATGGGGTTTGAAAATATTTGAATTCAAGACCTATAGCTCTAATACGATGTGAGATTTTGTGGGATAATTGTCAATTGTTCTAAAAGGTTAAGCTGTTAAATGAATGTGTGATTTATTATTTAAATATTGTAACATCTCTGATAAAAAATTCATGGCCATGCAAGAGATAACTTGAGATTTCCTCTTGCTTTAGGCCACCAAAAAGAAAAGTCATAGAAAAGTCCTCCTTGTTGCATGCTATTCTTAGTTAGAGGAAGACAAAACAAGTACGTTGCCATCGAATTTCCAGCAAAAGAAACAAGTGGATCACATTTAATCAAATTTTCTCCGGAAAATTTTTTGGGGTCTGTAGGCCATATGATCTTTGAGGCACTAATAGAAACCAACTCTGCAAAAGCTCGAGGTTTAGTGATTTTGTGCATATTCTACATGGTTGATAATAGAATCTGATGAGCCTATATAAACAAGAACCTGCCTAATAAAGTTGAGAAAGATCACCCGGGAATGCTACTGAAAGAACGTGCAGGGTCATTGCAGGCACGAGCGTAGGGTTCCCACGCAATGACGTGTGACTCTAGATGTTGAGAAGAGGAGCTGCTGCAGAAGACCCGCCAGAAAAAGTGCACGCCGAGCACTCAGCTTGGTCACTACACTGAAGATCAAACCCTCGATTCAAAACTTCCTGCAAGCTGATATTGCATCTTCCTATATCATCGAACGCGCTCTAACATCGGAATGGAAAGGAGACGACCAGGCTTGACCAAAAAGGGTTCAGTTTAACGTCAACACGAAAAGGAGACTAGCTTGCTTGGCCTCAAGATCACTGATTAAGCATGGATAACAAGGAATTGCTAACACATTGATTACACTTTGTCAGGAAGGAAGCCGATGCATTTACAACTCTTAACTTTTGTTGCCTAATTAATTCTTTAGAATAATCCATGATAACATCTTTAAACAAAATGAAAATCTCTCAACTATACTTTTTAAATAAATTAGGCCCATCCAATTCAAGAGTTCATAATGGAGATCATACAAAAAAAATTGTTCAACATGTCAGCTATTTCGCACAATATAAATCCTATTTGGATAAATGGCAAACTATATTGATAATATGAAATAATGCGCTTTTCAGTTCTTTGCTTTTCTATCATACTCATAGGAATTTAATCTAAATATTTGATCACAAGTTTATGAAAAGCTCAATAGTCATTAATTAAAACGTTGACAGCCTTTTTTTGTGTTTTTATATACTCTATTACAAACTATGTTAGTATGCTCCAAGTCAAATTGAATAACCCCAACCTGAGTCATTACTCTCTTGCAAATATGAACTTTCACCTGGACAAGCCTCGAGCAATATTGAGGGTGATGACAAGGATGGTTTTGGAGGAATTTGAAAGGCCTCAACCTCCGTATGTTGAAATAAAAAATCAAGCCAAATAGTAGATATGAAAACTCAGTCAAGAAGCAAAGACAGAAAAAAAAAAAAACTCCCCCATGCACTTACCCTGGGCACCTAGCATTGACACGATGCTCTCTTGTCTGGGGCATATTTTGGCAAGACCAAAGTCGGAAATCTTGGGACAATAGTTTGTGTCAAGGAGAATGTTGTGAGGCTTTATGTCAAAATCAAGATCCTTGCATTACAACCTCTATGCAAGTACTCTAGCCCATGAGCTATGCCAAGGGAAATCTGGTACAATGTGTCCCAACTCAATAGTTGATCTAACTCCAATGTGTTTCTCCTGTTAAATATGAACTTTTCAAGGGATCCATTAGGCAATAACTCATAAACCAAATCTCTTTTGCTTCATTCAAAATAGAATCCCAAGAAGTTGACAACATTGACATGAGAAGTCCTACTTATACTCGCAACTTCATTGAAAAATTCTTTGGCATCGCCTTTCAACTTCTTTAGAAGCTTCACCACCACAAGTTGACCATCTTGAAGCTTGCCTTTGTACACACAACCATAGCCTCCTTGGCCTAACTTTTCTTTGAAAGAGTTGGTCATCCTCTTTGTCGCGACCAAATTTTCGGGTGAACCACCTAAGGTTTGGCTAATGGATTGTTAAGCCTAGACTTAACTCGGGCTCTCCCAAGCCCATACCAACTCGCGACTTAAGTTTAAATTTCTTAACATGCAAATGAATTTTATTTAAGAGTCGCCATTAATCAGTTTACGGTAGATCGATTAAACACCTAAGTAAAATAATGGGAGGATTATTTTACTCCTACGAAGCAAAGATTTCGGGTATGGGAACTTGGTTACACTAGACTTCTCTAATGCCCTTTCGGTACCATTTCTTTTTACTTTCAAAAATATTTTTGCAAGCAGTTTGGATTGATTTTAAATCTATTTCCCTAACATGTGAGGTGATCATGCGGGTGCGCAAACCACCAATTTAACATCTAAGGAAAGCAATGAATAAATTGCAGGAACTTACCTCAAAGCAACGAAAGCATCCGCAATGTTAAATCAGAATTCACATTGACAGTCCTAGATATGATCTCTAATTAACACGCAATTTTTGTTTTTGTTTTTCACTTATTTAATGACGATCATGCAATATGCAATGCATGCTACTAATCTAACATGAAATAATATGACACGGTAATATGGCTTAAACTACATGACATAAATAAAATGCAGTTTGTCCTAAAGAATAAAATTGATTTATTCTAAGATAACTTTTGGTATTTTCCATGAAATTTCGAAATTAGAAAAATGTGAAAATTATCTAGCTAAATTAAGATTCTATCCAACTTATATTAAGGATTAGGTTAGGGTAATCCCTAATTTAAACCAAGATATTATCTTAACTTAGCAATCTCTAACCTAAGATGCAGTCTATCTAAATCAATCTAAACTTAAAATAAAATATGCAATTTTATTCTAACGTGCAATGACGTACAAAGGATGTCCTAATTTTACATGACATATGCATGATGATTTTTTGTTTTTTAATTAATTTCGAAATTAAAAATTTCAAATAATTAAACATGCAATTTAAGCTAATGAAACAAAAATCTAACATCCTAAATTTATGTTTTTTATTTTTTTATTTCAAAAATTCATGATAAATAAAATGCTTAGTCTAAATATGCAAATAACCCTAAAGCATGCAATATTCTAACTCAAGCATATTTCAAGATGAATAAAGCAATCAATAGAAGACAGACCATTCAAAATCACCAAAGATATCACACATCAGTCAGATAAAGGGATAATATTTCACTAGTAAAATCGATAAATTAATCTTAAGCCTTAAAGATCAAAATATCAATTTTATTCCCGCTCGATTAATTATTTCATCTAAAGCCTTGTAGATGAAATAAAAACCTAGGCGCTAGCTTGCGAATCAAGTGATATGTTGGAATTTCCAATTATGCATAGGGAAATATTTCAAATAAAGAAAACAAGATAAAATAAATAAAATAAGATAAAATAAATATGCCTAATAAAATAAAGTAAATCTACCTAATTTGATTTTTTCTTTTTTCTTCCAAACAGGGCTTGGCAACTGGTTCGGAGCTCTGGTGAGGGGAGTCGCCGGCAAGGAATTCCAGGGAGAGGACACAGCAGGCACACCAGCAGCGAGCGAGCCAGCAGCGAGTAGGGGACTGCAGGCGTGAACGTTGCTCGGAAGGGAAGCTTGAGCGGCGTGCAGGGGCTACGTCGCAGCTGGGGCAGAGGCGTGGCTGCGGGTCAATCGGAGCGGGAGTAGCGGCAAGCGTACCTATAGACTAGGTCGCGATGGTCTTCAACTCTAGGTGGCATTGGGGCGGCACAAGCTTCGGGTGTCGAGCTCGCGACAGCAGCGGCGCCGCGGGCCAACACGAGCTGGAGGCTGCGTTGGGAGCTGGGTCATTGGCGACTTGCGGATTAGTGCGCGGCGGCATGGCAAGATGACAACAAGCAGCAGGGGTGCGGCTTCAGTAGGCGTCAGCGATGGAGATCGGCTGAGGCGCGGTGATGCGGGAGCAGAGACGGCTTCGCGGGCTTCACGGATAGTGACCAGCGGGGCGGAGCTTCGGTAGATTGGCGGAACAACGGTGGTGACGCGAGTGCGGGGGAGGCCAGCGCAGCGGCCGGTGTGGGCGCAGGGCCAGCGCAGGCAGGGGCTGCCTCGGAGAGAAGATGAACAGTGGTGCTTCCTTTACCTTTTTTTTTTCTTTCTTCTCTACTGCACCGTGCACATCACTTCTCCCTCTCTGTTCACGTCGCTGCCTCCCTTGCTTCTACAAACGTGACTTTTCACCCTGAGGAAAAAGAAAGGAGGTTTTCTTTCTTTTCTTTTGTAGTTTATCAGAACTCTCTCTCACGCTTGCATTTTTCTCTTTCTTTCATGAATTTTCTTCATGAAATTTTTTTTTGCTCTCCGAATTCGCTCTCAATGTTTTTCCAATTCCCCCCCTTTTGTCGTACATGCACTGCACCTTATATAGGGGAAGGAATTAAATTTTGGTGAAATATTTCACTTCCAATTTTGATTGTGCATAATCTCTCTGAATATATCGTTATACCTCGCGCGATATTCTTTTTGTATTTTTTAAATATTCCATCCGAAAATTTCTTTTCTACTAAAAAATATGTCCTTCGGTGTATATTACTCGAATATGTGAAAAATCTCAGCGGAATATGCGAAAAATCTTGCGCTAACCATCGGTCCAATAATTAAATGCAAATTAAAAGTAAATATACCTAAATCTATATGCTATGCAATTAATATTTTTTTTCAGGGATAAAATTAACCCTTAATTTTTAATGACATAAATGACTAAACGGGTCGCCAAAATTTAGGTGTCAACAGCTGCCCCTCTTTGAAGGTGAGCTTGTAGAGGTTCCATTAACGACAAATTGAAACCTAAATTTTGATCATGTGCATGCATTGAATGATTTTTTTTGTTGGAAAATGAATTCTCATTTTAAAATGCAATTTATATGATGCATGAAAATGCTAATGCAAATGCATGATGCGAAAGGAAAGAACGTACCTACAATTACTTACCAATCAGTGTGGTAGAGCATCTTGAGGTATATGATGAATCCCCATTTACTCCACAAGTACCCAGTTTTCACTCAGGTTCTTTGAAGAGTCTAACAGGTAATAAATTGAGACATTGAGACAGAGAAGAACATTCACATCCAAAGTGAAATGTTCAACAAAAAGAATTGAGGCATCCAGATCCAAACTAAGATGTCAAGATTTTTTAAAAACTCGAAATACCTAGACCTAGACTAAGATATAACGAGAAAGATCAAAAAACATTCACATCCAGAGTAAAATGTTCAACGAAAATAATTAAGACATCCAGATCTAGATTGAGATGTCAAGGGAACCTACTAGGAGTATCTTACTTTCAAGGAGGGTAGAGTGATTCAAGATAGTTGGTTTTACATGTCCAGGACCCGTACCTTTCTACGGTCGCCTGAATGGGGAAATTACTTTTCTAGGACTCGTACCTTTCTACGGTCGCCTGTTAGAGCAATAAACATTGTCTAAGACCCGTACCTTTCTATGGTCGCCTAAATGGGGGTTCATTTTTTAGGACCCGTACTTTTCTACGGTCGCTTGAACTAAGGCTTTGCTTGGCTAGGACCCGAACCTTTCTTCGGTTGCCCAACGTTGCAACATAGATCATCTGACCAGAACCCGAACCTTTCTTCGGTTGCCTTAATCAGACTGAATCTGGAGAAAAGTCTTTAAGGGGACAACTCAATCGAGTGTCGGTGTACTCAAGAGGGAATACCTGTGTAATGACAAGTATTTCAGGTATGGATAGAGATATACTTACTTGGTAACATATTTGCTCCTTGGGGATATGTCTCCTGTAAAACTTGGTCATAGGAGAGTCAATACAAACATGCATTAATTCAAGTAAGGTTCATGCGTAATGATTTCTATCAATCTTGCATCACCTAATTTCCATTGGGAATGATTTCAAAAGAATATTCTAATCTGAACACATGAGTGTCATGAATGTGTCAAATGAGAGATCTTTCAGTCTTAAAGGACTTTTCACTCATTCTCATTAAAAGTGCTATTTCATCCTGACCTTTGATGCATGATTTTGATAATCACTCTATCTCACCATCGTCATGCCAAAAAAGGGTCCAAACAATCTTACAAGTGGTATGATCTTACCAATCTGAGAGGTCTTTAACAGGGACCGTAATGTGGGCTTGGTCAATGGCTTAACAAATGTGACTCTTTGAGTCAAAGCTATTGAAAAATGACATTTCGCAATTGTCTTGGGATTTACAAGTCAAGAAAAATATGAAATGAGGTAGAAATTGTCTTACTCGCACTTCTTCAAGCGATGCTTTCAAACATATGAACCTTTACGTTAATTCAAGTGCCCTAATCTAAAGAGACTTTGCAAGGGACGTAACGTAGGCTTAATTCATGGGTTGAGAAGCGAAAAGATCATTAGGCTCAAAAAGTGTTTAGAGGGTTAAAGTTGGTGATCATCTTGACATTTCCACCAGTTTTTTCCTCCACTGTCAAAGATTTTCTTCATATCACAACTCCATTGATTGCAACAACATTTTTTGGTACCACCTTATTGGGGATACGGCTTAAGTGTTTGATTTTTTGGGCATTGGCCTTACTTTTACTAGGCACACTGCTTTTTTTATATCCTTTATTTTTTTGCACTTACATTCTTTGGACAAGCACAACCTCCATCTTTTATTAGCATTCTAAACCATGCTGCTTGAATGGTTCATTTTTTTCTTGCCTTGCCCCAGTGTGGGGGATGATCATCAATTGGGTTTAATATGAAACGAATTTATAGGCTCAAATGGGCTATGCAATGGATTGAAGTGTATATGATAGAGAAAGAACTGCTCTTCGTCATCCTAAGGCGCTTCAATTATCGTACAAGTTAGGATGCGAAAGCAATACTCGAAGATTGATATAAGTGTGAGTAAGAAAATTCCTATCATTGATTTCAAATTTTGTCCCAGTATAGGATGATCCTTGACAAGGATAATTTAAAAAGCTCTTCATGCGTGTGGGTTCAAAGGGGCTAAACAATGGGTATACCTGTAGTGTTTTGGGTTGAAGAAGAGACTACATCTTATCACTTTGATTGACGTACCCTTTGCGAGATCACCCTTTTCCTTGTAGGCACGAAAATTTTCCATACAACTCACTGGGGATTAGTGTATGGAATAAGGCTTGCCTTTCATCATTCCAAGGTATCCCATTTGACACATTCAATTCAGCTTACACAATTCATCAAGAAAGAAAAATGCAAGATTTGCAACAAATTTGAACAATTCAATTCACTGAGGCAATTTACTCATCATAGAAATGCTTGCAACTCAAAAGATGACACGGTGAACAGCATCGAAATTAACCGGAGTGAAAAATTCACGACCATCCATTTCTGCCAAGATCAAGGCACCTCCAGGAAGTACCTTCTTCACCACATATGGGCCGCTGTAATTTGAAGTAAACTTGCCCCTAGGATATGGAAAAACAAGATCATTTACCTTGAAATGTCTCGGTCGTACCTTCTGGTTGAAGGATCTGGCCATTCTCTGCTCATAAGTTTGGCCATGGCAAAGAGCCTTCAGTCACTTCTCATCAATCAAATTTAGCCACTCATTCAGGGTATTGTGAGACTTCAATAAATCCCAATTTCAAAAGCTTCATCACTTCTTCCTCTATCTTCTTTGAGAGCTCAGGTTTAGTCCTCCGCAGCCTCTGCTTCTTAAGTGGCTCATCTGGATTAGTAGGCAAATAGTGCTCCATGATGGACGGGCCTAAATCAGGCATGTCAGCATAGGTCCATGCAAAGACATTTTGCTCAGCCTCGTCTTTGGGGAGATTTGCCCCAATTTCACTTCCTTGGTTTCTTCAGTGTCGCCTAAGTTAATATTGACGATCTGCTCGGATGTAAGAGCCTTAGCTTTTTTCATGTTTTTCCCAACTACGCTGCACCTCAATGGAATTTTCAATCGAGTCTTCAGGATCATTTTTGGTACTTGCTGCATTTGATTGGACCATTTCCACTATTTCCACACCTTTGCATGCTATAAGATTGTTCCTGAAATATGATGTAGATAAATCAGAAAGACAGACATAGTAATCTACATCTTTTGTTTTTGTTTTTGTTTTATAAAAGACTTTTGAAGGATTTTTGAAAAGCACTTGCAAAAGCATTTTTTTTAAAAACATTTTGACACGAGGAAGCATGATGAAGCCTAGGCATCAAAATTTTCCTTGGATTTTTCTCTCTTTTTTTATTGGCTGGATATCATCACCGGGCTGGTTTGATGTACCTCATCATGCCCTCAAAATAAAAATTGTAATTTCATTGAAATTAATCAATCAATTACATTTATTGAATGGAAATTGCGATTCCTAATCCCTAAAAGAAATCGAAAAAGAGGAAATCGAAAACAATTCATATAAAGAGATAAAAATTCCCACACAGGGGAATGTGCAAAAGCAATAAGTTACTCTTGCGGGGCAACGCCCGTGTCTTCCGAAGGTCCTTGATCAATGGCTCTTATGAAGAGGTCATAGAACAGACTTGTGATTCCTTCCGGGGCATCATCAAAGCTCTCTGTGTTTGGAGACATCAAATCGTTCATGCCATCCCATCCATCACTTGGTTACCCTAAGGTGTCCATAACGTGCACCTTCAAGTTCTTGGTTCGACCAGCGTCATGTTTGAAAATAGCATTCACCCTATCCTCATGCTTAGGTAGAGGATTCGATTGAGCAGTATTGAAGGCAAACACCTTAGTGTCTAATAAGTTTTGGACCTTGTGCTTCAAGGTTATGCACTCATCAGTCGAATGTCCTACTTCCCCCATATGGTACTTGCATTTCTTGGAGGGGTTGTAATTAGAAAATTTTTCAGCATTGGGTCGCTTTGGCTCATAGGATAGCTACCCCTTCTTTTGTAGGACCTTCTAGACCTGAGACAGAGGGCCAGGAAGAGGAGTGAACTGCCTTCTAGTAAACTGCGAGGCGCAATCGGACGGACACCGCCTTGTTGATTCTTAGTGACATGAACAATTGGAGGGTTGCTAGATTGTGCATACGCAACATTGACTTCCATGGTAGGTTCTTGATCTTTCTTCGTGGTGAACCTTTTGCCTTGATGGACCGGTTCGTTGAACCATCCATCTCTTAGCCCAATCTCGATTTGCTCACTTACTGGGATAAGTTGGTTGAAGCTCTCGACGTACGTGCTGGCCATTCGGGTACGGAACTCAGACGGGAGAGTTTTGACGAACAAATTCATCAGCTCCTTGTTAGTAGGTTCAGGAGTGATTTGAGCTGCCAAATTTTGCCATCTCACGGCATACTCTTTAAATGACTCGCTCCTCTTTTTCTCCATCCTCTCAAGATCCTCTCCAGAAGGTGCAATGTCCATGTTGAACTTGTACTACTTGAGAAATGCGTCAGCCACTTCATTTCAGGTGTTGAGAAGGTTCACATTTTTCATCACATAGCAGTTCAGTGCGGGCCCGGTCAAACTCGCATGAAATGATTGGATCATGAGGGGCTCATTCTTGACATACTGGACCATACGTACGTGGTACATCTGCAAATGAGCTTTTGGGCATGAAGTATCATCGTATTTCTTGAACTCTGGCATCTTAAACTTCTTCGGCATCTTGACCTTCTCATACACGGACAAGTTGAATGGGAGTGAACTATGCGATTCTTGCAATTGCTTCACTTTCTCCTCGAGTTTCACAAAGCGCACATCTTGCTCTATCTTGGGGACATTGTCAAGCTTCGTCTTTTCAGCGGTGATCAACGGTGGGTTATTTTCCAGCTCAATCATGTCGTCATCACCCATAATTTGAGCCTTGTTTGTCGACTTTGAAACTACTATCTCAGGGAGAGTAGATACAGGAGTCGGATTCGCTTGGAAGGATTGGAGTTGAGCTGACATAAGTTGCATAGAGGCAAGCAACTGTTGGAGTTGGTCTTCCATAGCGGACATACGATCATGCATTTCAGTTTGGTCAGTCATTTGCTCTCGATCGTGTAATAATGGGCGAATGTGGAGGATTCGTTATCACCTAATCCAAATGAATGAAAATATGTAAGCGCGAGGTGTAAAAAGAGAACCAATCCATGACATTGATCTAATCAATTTTTCATTTTTTTTTTCATGAAAAGTTCATACAAGAAGGGAATTTCCTAAAGAGAGCTAGAAAAATAGACATCCTAGCAAGATCAAATTTCTTAGACATGAACTGAGAACAAACTCTCCAAAGTTTTTTTTTTTTCCAAATGATTCATTGCATGGCAGTTTCCTCATTTCATTTTTAATTGACAAAAGAATCAGATCAAATGACTAACCTAGATTGTCATGAACGGACCAAAAGTATGACAAAGTAAGTAAATTGCATAGTATAGGGATAGAAGACTTACTTCACCAAGGAAAATTGACGGCAATCACATAGACATGCGCATGGTAAGTGAGATTCGATTTCTAACTAGGAAGGCTAAGCAAAGTGGAGTTAAAAGGGTGGGATGACTTAATTACAGCCTCGCATACTAAGTCAAGTCCTCATAACTCCGGCTCAGTCAAGAATGATACCCCAATGCGACGTAGCCTCACGGGCAGAGGTAAACATTCTTGGCACCAAGAAAAAATTTCGCGATTGAGTTGGGCAACCTCTACTATGTGGCCTCGCAGTTGAAGTTGTATCCAATTCAATACCATCCTAAATATCGACGTGCGGACCCCTCAAGTGCCATAACTTTTGCACAAAGGGACACTTAAGTGCCATAACTTACGAAAAGTACACTTAAGTGCCAAAATCGGAGTAAAATGGATCACTTGAGTGCCAATCTGGCCAAACTCTGGCCAAAATGCCGACGTGGCATTTTTCCGGCGAACCGAGCCCAAAACGACGCCATTTTGCACGCCGACGTGGCCAAATAATGCAAAAACAGCGTCGTTTTGGGCTTATGTGATAAAAATAATATAAAAATTAAATAAATTTAATTTAAAATTAAATTTAGTTAAAATATTAAAAAATAATAATTTTAAAATTAAAAATAATAATTTTAAAATTAAAAAAATTAAAAAAAAAGGGGTGGCGGGGGAAGGGCCGGCGACGGAGGAGGGAGGGTTGGCCGGGGTCGCCGCACTGGCCAAGGGTCGACAACCCCGCCGACCGCGGGCGAGGGCGCGCGAGCCCTCACCCTGTGTCGGGCGAGGGTCACAACCCGCCCCGATCCGGCAAGGGTCGACACCCTCGCCCGGCCGGGCCAAGGGCCGCCACTGGCGGGGTGACCTCGCGGGCGGCGGCCCTTGGCTCGATGGGCGAGGGCCGGCCCTCGCCGGATCCGAGCAAGGGCCGCGACCCCTTGCCACTCGCCGAATTTAGGCGAGGGCTGCAACCCTTGGCCCGATCTCGGGGGCGAGGGCTCGTGAGTCCTCGGCCAACCCTCCCCCTCCGTCGTCGGGCCTTCCCGGCGATGGCGAGAAGGCGGTGGTGGTGGCTAAGGGCCGAGCCACCGCCCCCTTTTTTTTAAAATATTTTTTTAAAATTTTAAATTATTATTTTCTAATATTTCAACTAAATTTAATTTTAAAATTATTATTTTTTAATATTTTAACTAAATCTAATTTTAAATTTAATTTAATTTATTTTTATATTATTTTTTTACCACGTCAGCCCAAAACGACGCCGTTTTTGCATTATTTGGCCAAGTCAGCGTGCAAAACGGCTTCGTTTTGGGCTCACTTCGCCGGAAATTCGCTGGAAAAATGCCACGTCAGCCTTTTGGCCGGACTTTGGCCGGAGTGGCACTTAAGTGATCTGTTTTTCTTCGAATGCGGCACTTAAGTGTAGCTTTAAATAAGTTATGGCACTTAAGTGTCCCTTTAAGCAAAATTATGGCACTTGAGGCGTTCTTTTGCCCCTAAATATCCTAGTGCGGCCCAGGTCCAATGGCAGGTTGTGTGTGCAATAATGTAGTGTTAAATGCAAGGCATGCACAACAATTTAAATCAAGCAACACTTAAATAACTTGAATTCAAAACAATCATCCCTAACTCCAACTTGCAAGAAAAGGGTTAGCAAAGACTACTCCCCTTAAATCTCCCCATCTGCAAAAACATTTAACATATTTAAATGTTAGGGACGTACTTGGAATCATTGCTGCCAAACAAAAATATTTTTTCAAAAAGAAAATTGGCATAAGTCCACTAAGAGTTTCAACTCAATTCCCCAATGGAGTCGCCAAGCTGTCGTGACCAAATTTTCGGGTGAACCACCTAGGGTTTGGCTAATGGATTGTTAAGCCTAGACTTAACTCAGGCTCTCCCAAACCCATACCAACTCACAACTTAAGTTTAAATTTTTTAACATGCAAATGAATTTTATTTAGGAGTCGCCATTAATCAATTTACGGTAGGTTGATTAAAAACCTAAATAAAATAATGGGAGGATTATTTTACTCCTACGAACCAGAGATTTCGGGTACGGGGACTTGGTTACACTAGACTTCTCTAATACCCTTTTGGTACCATTTCTTTTTATTTTCAAAAATATTTTTGCAAGTAGTTTGGATTGATTTTAAATCTATTTCCCTAACATATGAGGTGATCATGTGGGTGTGCAAACCACCAATTTAACATCCAAGGAAAGCAATTGATAAATTGCAGGAACTTACCTCAAAGCAATGAAAGCATTTGCAATGTTAAATCAAATTTCACATCGACAGTACTAAATATGATCTCTAATTAATACGCAATTTTTGTTTTTGTTTTTGACTTATTTAATGAAGATCATGCAATATGCAATGCATGCTACTAATCTAACATGAAATAATATGACATGGTAATATGGCTTAAACTACATGACATAAATAAATGCAGTTTGTCCTAAAGAATAAAATTGATTTATTCTAAGATAATTTTTGGTATTTTCCATGAAATTTCGAAATTAGAAAAATGTGGCATCCTAAAATCTCGTGACAACCTCTGGAGTACCATGAACCATGATTAGGTAATGGAAGTACCGCTTGATTCTGTATTAGCCATTGAATTAATGAATTTCAATTAATTTAAGGCAGATCATTGTAATGGATGATTGTTTGGATGGAGATGTGTCTACAAGTGAACCAAGGATTTTATTAAGGTGCAAATTGATATAGAAATCTTATTCTTGGTGGTGCACTTTATAAGTAGAATTTTATTGATTTAAATTACAAAGTTTTGTGGGTTTATAAGTTGAAATTAGGTGTTAATTTAAATGAGGGTTAAATGGAATAGAATAGGAGAGGATGGGCTGATTTTTAGGCCCAAAGACCATCCAACCAGCCCACGCCAACCCCTTGGTCGACCGGCCCATGAAGGCCCAAGACCAGCCCAACATTGAAGCCCATCAACCCTTGCATGTGAGTTGCCAAGTGGCATGGAGGAGAAGCCAAGTGTGGCTGCCCCCATTGGCTTCCTTGGGCGGCTTCATGCAATCAAATGATTGCAAATGATTGTAGGGGAAGAAAGCTAAAGAGAGGGAGGCGGATGATGAAGGGGAATCGACCGAGAGAGAGAGAGAGAGAGAGAGAGAGAGAGAGAGAGAGAGTGTGTGTGTGTGTGTGTGTGTGTGTCGTCCAAGAGAGAAAGGGAAACCGAGAGAGAGGAAGAGGGAAAGAGAGGAAGCGGGCGTGCGAGAGGAAGGAGGAGGACCGTCCGCCTAGCTCGCCGCCATCCATTCGCCGCTTTGCCGCCGTTCTTGTTGCTGTTTGTGCTTAAGTTTAAGGCACGTGAAGTCCTAAAACCTACCCCTTGCATTGCTGTGTGTATGTGTAGTAGATGGTAAGTCTTGGTTGTGGTAGATGAGATGAAATTTCGGAGCTTTGGAGAGAGATTCGTTGGCCATGCATGCTGTTTCTGGAAAGACCAGTCCGACCATCCATGAGTTTGTGTGCTGCATGTGACTTTTTAGTTGGAATATTGTTTTGATTTCTTCATGAAAGTTGTAGAGAACACCTTGAGGAACAACATATTAAAATTTGAGGCAAAACGAACAAGTATTGGTTAGTGAAACGATTTTTCTTTGGAGAAATTAGATCTGGAATTCGTTGTGCTGACCTTTAGAGATTTTGTGGTCTGTAAAGTAACTTTTTTGTGAAAATATCACTTTGATATCTTAATGAAAGTTTTAGTGTACTTCTTGAGGTAGAACATATAAAATTTTTAGAGGAAATGAACAAAAATATGTCGGTGAAATCGTTGTTCTTTGAAGAAACTGGATCTGGGAAAAACGTTACCTCGACCCAGTATGATTTCGTGATTTTTATAAAATCATACAGTTAAAATTTGTTCGTATGTCCTTAATGAAAGTTGTAGGTAATATTTTGAGGAATAACATACTAAAAATTTAGAAGAAATTAACATATTTAGGTCGGTGAAATGAGTTTCTTTTGAAAGATGATAATCTGGGAAAAGATAACACCGAGAACAGGGGGAAATAATCGTCTATATCTATTAACCTAGAATGATTTGGGTTTCGATTTCTTCAATGAGATATTTACCTCTAGGACTTTTCTATAACATGTCAAAATTTCAGAATTTTTGGAGTTCATTTGGGTATTTAATTTAAATTTCTTCAGAAACTGTACAAGCTGAAATATTGAAGTTTGATAAACTGTGATGCATGGACCATACTGTTTTGTGTGAGATTCCTTTTATATGGACTTATTCATGAGATATCTTCCTTTAGGTCTCGTCTATAATGTGTCAAGTTGTCAGAATTTATTAATGTCATTTACTAATTTTTCTGGAGTTTTAATTAGAGGAATGCATTCTGATTTATCCGAAACATTGATGTGTTTTGAAAAATAAATGAATTTATCCTTGTGATGTAATACTTTGAGTGGTTGATTTTGCTGCATATGTGATGACATATGGCATGTTATATGGCATGAAAAGTTGGTTGAGACCCTTGATATTATTGCATCAAATGCCATGTTGAAATTGAGATACATGTGTGGATATAACCTGAGAAAATAACGAGACTGTCGGAGGTGTGAGCTGACAATGCCCCGGGAGTGTTGGGATGCTCGGAGTGTGGGGGTGCCGGATGCCCGGAGTGTGTGTGCTGGATGTCCTTGGGAGTTTCGAGATGCCCGGAGTGTGGGGGTGCCGGAAGCCTCAGAGGTGTGTGCCGGGGGGATACCTCGTGATGCTAGTTGGGATATGAGATGCCTGGAGGTGTGTGCCAGAGGTTCCTCGTGATGCCAAGTTGGATACAAGCAATAAATTATGGGATGAAAACACTGGTCCCTGGAAAGATAAAAATTGAGACTGTAACGTATGGCATGGATATATGCATGAATGCTTGATGATGAGTGCATGGTGGTATGCATGAATGCTTGATGATGAGTGCATGATGGTATATGCACATATAGCATGGATATATGCATGAATGCTTGATGATGAGTGCATGGTGGTATATGCACATATGGCATGGATATATGCATGAATGCTTGATGATAAGTGCATGGTAGTATATGCACATATGGCATGGTGATATATGCATGATTCTAAGGTAAGGTATGCTTGAATGCATGAATGATATTTGTTTTATTCTTGATTGTTCTGTTTGACGCATTGAGTAGTGTGGTGGATCTTTACTGCTGAGTGGTTGTACTCACCCCTTTTAGGGATTAACATTTCAGATTAGAAAAATGCCTTTGCTGCTAGTTGCACGCGGTACTTACTATGGCATACCTACTGATGTGGATGTGGAGTGTACTGAGCATGTCTGTGTCGGTGCTCCTGGTTTAGTTTTTGTTCGAGTCCGTGTCCTGGTGATGTACGATGTGGGTCGAGCTGATGGCCCGGTCATCCAGGAGTTTTTATCTGTCCATGTCCAACATGATGGAGAGATGTTAGGGATGTTACTACCGCCGCCACCCGCTGCATCGGATTGGGTATGATGGCGCGTATAGCTGTTGGGAGCTGACACTTTTTGGAGATAACCGACGCTTGTTGATGGAGGGTGGTACATGTTCGATGTAGAATCGAGTCCTTTTTGGGGTGGTAGCCAAGTATAGTTAAAATCTTCGCCTTTTTTTTGTATCGACCTTGATGTCCATCATGAAAATTTAAATAAGAGTGAATCGGCATTATATTTTCTTATGGTGTGTAGTTGGTGTGTATTGCATTATGTTTATTGGAGGGAGAGATGGTGAGACTTGTTTATGCTTCCGCTAATAAGTTGCGCTGGGACCGCTTTAAAAAAAAAAAAAATTCTAGTCAAAGGGTATCGGTCTGTGAAGTTATATGAGATCGAGTAATTGAGAGAGATCACCTGTGGTGACCTCAGGCGAGTCGGGGGTGCCACAAAAAATGTGAAAATTATCTACTTAAATTAAGATTCTATCCAACTTATATTAAGGATTAGGTCAAGCTAAACCCTAATTTAAACCAAGATATTATCTTAACTTAGCAATCTCTAACCTAAGATGCAGTCTATCTAAATCAATCTAAACTTAAAATGAAATATGCAATTTTATCCTAACGTGCAATGACGTACAAATGATGCCCTAATTTTACATGACATATGCATGATGATTTTTTGTTTTTTTTTTAATTAATTTCGAAATAAAAAAAATCTCATATAATTAAACATGCAATTTAAGCTAATGAAACAAAATCTAACATCCTAAATTTATGTTTTTATTTTTTTTATTTCGGAAATTCATGATAAATAAAATGCTTAGTCTAAATATGCAAATAACCCTAAAGCATGCAATATTCTAACTCAAGCATATTTCAAGATAAATAAAGCAATCAAGACAATACAGACCATTCAAAATCACCAAAGATATCACACATCAGTCAGATAAAGGGATAATATTTCGCCAGTAAAATCGATAAATTGATCTTAAGCTTTAAAGATCAAAATATCAATTTTATTCCCGCTGATTAATTATTTCATCTAAAGCCTTATAGATGAAATAAAAAACCCATGCGCTTGCGAATCAAGTGATATGTTGGAATTTCCAATTATGCATAGGGAATTATTTCAAATAAAGAAAACAAGATACAGTAAATAAAATAAGATAAAATAAATTTGCATAATAAAATAAAGTAAATCTACCTAATTTTATTTTTTATTTTTCTTCCAAATAGGGCTTGGCAACCGATTCGAAGCTCGGCAAGGGAGTCGCCGGCGAGAGGACACAGCAGCGCATCGGTGGCGAGCGGGCCAGCCGCGAACAAGGGACTCGCAGGCACGAACGTTGCTCGGAGGGGAAGCTTGAGTGGCGTGCGGGGGCTACGCGCAGCTGGGCGAGGCGCGGCTGCGGGTCGGGCCGAAGCGGGAGTAGCGGCGAGCGGACCCATAAAGACCGCGACAATGCCGGGCTGTAGGTCGCGATGGGCTTCGACTCCAAGCGGCATTGGGGCGGCATGAGCTTCAGGCGTTGAGCTCGCGGGTCGCGAGCAACAGCGGTGTCGCGGGCCAACGTGAGCTGGAGGCTGCGTTGGGAGCCGGGTCACCGGCGACTTGCGGATCAGCACTCGCAGCACGGCAAGGCAACACCGAGCAAGAGGGGTGCGGCTTAAGCAGGCGTTGGCGATGGAGATCGGCTGAGGCGCGGTGATGCGGGAGCAAGGACGGCTTTGCAGGCTTCACGGACAGTGACCAGCGGGGCCGAGCTTCGGATGACTGGTGGAACGACGGCGGTGACGCGAGTGCGTGGGAGGCCGGCGCAGCGGCCGGTGCGGGCGCAGGGCCGCGCGGGCAGGGGCTGCCTCGCTGAGAAGATGAACAATGCTGCTTCCTTTTCCTTTTTTTCTTTCTTCTCTCGCTGCACCGTGCATGTCACTTCTCCCTCTCGTTCACGTCGCTGCTTCCCTTGCTTCTGCAGACATGACTTTTCACCCCAAGGAAAAAGAAAGGAGATTTTCTTTCTTTTCTTTTTGTATTTTATCAGAACTCTCTCTCACGCTTGCATTTTTCTCTTTCTGTCACGAATTTTCTTCACGAATTTTTTTTTTGCTCTTCAAATTCATTCTCAATGTTTTTCCAATTTTCCCCCTTTTGTCATACACGCACCGCACCTTATATAGGGTTAGGAATTAAATTTTGGTGAAATATTTCACTTCCAATTTTGATTGTGTATAATCTCCCTTAATATATCGTTATACCTTGTGCGATATTCTTTTTGTATTTTTCAAATATTCCATCCGAAAATTTCCTTTCTACTTGAAAATGTGTCCTTCAGTGTATATTACTTGAATATGTGAAAAATCTCAGCGGAATATGTGAAAAATCTTGCGCTAACCGTTGATCCAATAATTAAATGCAAAAAAAAAAAATACAAATTAAAAATAAATATACCTAAATCTATATGCTATGCAATTAATATTTGTTTTTTCAGGGATAAAATTAACCCTTAATTTTTAATAACATAAATGACTAAATGGGTCGCCAAAATTTAGGTGTCAACAGCTACTCCTCTTTGAATGAAATTAGTAAAAGAGCGCTTCCTATAGTGCAATAGATTATGCATATGTCTCGAATGGAAGCATGTGCTCACGCTTGCATCAACCCTGAAAAAACAGTTTTATATGTTGAGTTCAAATCTATCAATGTTGTATATTTCAACTGCACACCCGGTCATATTATAGCATCACTAGTGGAGGCGGATGCTTTTTCCCGTTTGGTTGCATGCACAACAAAATTCCGCAAAGAAAATCAAGTTGCTTTTGTCCGACATCTGCAAATTTTATGGTGAATTCGGTGCATGTTCACTCAATACATTTAAACCATTGGATCTTGTGGGATGCATATGGCAACCTCAAGATCAAACAATCAAGGTAGAGAAGGTTGCGGTGAAGTTCTAATTTACACCGTCCCTCCGCATATAAAAATGAAACATCAAGCAAGGCAGTAGATATGAAATCTCAGTCAAGAAACAAAAGTAGAAAACTCAATCTCCCAGGCATTTACCATCGTTGCAGGTATGAGAATGAGGAGCATATTGGCAAAGTCAGACAAAATCAGTATTCTCGATTCCACACAGTCTCTCACTTCCCTCACACATGCCGCATTGCAATCCAGTTCAACGGGAACCCCTTCTTAATCTCAGTGTAATCCATAGACATCAGGGCTAGGGAAATTGGAATTTATGTAAATAGGTATGTTAATTGTAGAGTAGCAGGAGCAAACGTCAGAATAATAATCCAATTCCTGCAATGCTTCATTGGAAGAAAAAGAAAAAGGAGGATGGGTGGAGTTGCTAGCACAGTCTACTAAATATGCAAAAAACTTGATGGCTGCAAGGATGCAATTATAGTAGAAGAAGAAATTGGAATTAGTGGAACTAAGATTGAAAGGCCATCTTTTGAGGCTGATATTATGCGAGGAGCATCACAGGATTCCCAGCACGAGGCCATTAAACAGGAGGAATGAATTGTGCTCAAAGAAGATATCCTTGATATTGAACCCCTTGTTTGAGTAAGTCTGGACAGGGTGTATCTCTTTGCAGGTAATCTCGAAATTTGGATTGCCACAACAGGACTTTTGTTTGCCAGAAATCCTAATAGAGTAGCTGATGTTCGGCTGATATGTGCAATTCTGAGGCATGGAGGCCTCGTGTTGTGCATCATCCGATAGAGCTAGATAGACTAAGTTAGTGAAGATAATGATAATGACCAATTGGTGAGAATAAGTTACTCACATGAAGTTTCGGTAATTCATTTGGACCGGAAGGAGGCAGAGGATTGCAGAGGATAGAAGAAATAGGTAGGAGAGAGTGTGGAAAGCATTTGCAAAAAAATCAAATGGTGTTGGTTTGAGTTGGTCCTAACACCGTTGTGTGCTAGTTCTTCAACTTCAAAGCCAATACCAAGCGAGGCAAAAAGTGGTCTGAAGCGTGCATATGTATCGAATCGAAGCATATATGGCCATGCTTGGATCCACACTCATTATAGTGCTTATACTAATAATAAATAATGTCATGTCACGATGAAAATCTATAGCATGATGGAGTAAATTATATTTACAGTTCAATATATGAATGTTACATATTTCAACTGAACACTTCATCAGATTTTAGCAACACTAGTATTGATGGAAGGTTTCTTTCTTTTTTTTGGTTTGATCCTATGCACAAGAAAATCCCACAAAGAAAAGCAAGTTGTTTTGGTCCAACATTTGAGAATTTTTATTGTGAATTTGGTGTAGCTTCAGCCTCACTCAATACATTTTAACCATTGATCTTGTGGGACACAGATACCAACCTCCGCACATAGAAATGAAAGATTAAGCAAAATAGTAGATTCAAAAACTTAGGCTCCATTCGTTTAAAGGAAAATGACTTCCAGAAAAACGTTTTCCGGATTTTCCAGCGTTTGTTTCACGGAAAATGAACTAGTCAAGGAAAATGTTTTCCATTAATGAAAAACAACCTTAAAAGTGAGAATTCCACTTTGCAAAAGTGGAAAACATTTTTCATTACTTTTTCCATCTTGTTTTTTTTCACCAAACAAATTTTCATTTTATTTTTATGCTTTCTTTTTCTTTTTCTTTTTTAAAATCGAGTTTTTAATTTTTTTTTTCCTTTCTTTCTTTCCTTTTCATCTTCTTTCATTGGCCTTGGCCGGGTTGCTGCCACGGCAAAGTGGCTGCCGACCGACCGCAAGCGCTTGAGCCTCGCCCCTAGGCCGAGGCTCGCCTAGCCCGATCGGGCGAATCTGAGCTCGCCCAAGCTCGGCGAGCTTAAGCCTCGCCCGAGCCCAACGAGCTTAAGCCTCACCCGAGCCCGGTGAGCCGGGTGGGGCTCGGGCCTCACTAGAGCCCGCTAGAGGTTCGTTAGGCTTTGGCGAGCCGCGACCTCATCGGATCTAGCGGCGTAGCTCAGCTCACCTCGGATCGGGAGCCTCGAGGCTTGGCCCGATCTCGGCAACCACGTCTTGGTCGCACAGTCAAGGCAGCCCTACCATCGTTAGGCATGCGGCGACGGAAGAAGGAGGAAGAAGGAGAAGGAAGGAGGAAGGAAAAGAAAAAGGAAACAAGAAAAAGAAAAAGAAAGAAAAATAATAAAAAATAAAAATAAATTCAATTTTTTTTTAAAATACAAATAATTAAAAATTCATTTTTTAAAAAATAAAAATAATTTTTTGGTCAATTAAAAATATTAAAATTCAATTTTTTGATAATTTTTCCCAAACAATTAAATTAGCTAACGAACTGAAGAAAATATTTTCCTCAAAGTTCATATTTCAGCCAAACACCGGAAAATATAGTCATTTTCCAAAAATGATTTCCTAGAAAATATTTTTCCGAAACGTGATATTTTCCGCGAAACGAATGGACCTCAAGAAGAAAAACCGAAAAAAAACTCCCTTGCACTCAACATCATAGAAGGTTTGAGAATGAGGATTGTCTAGGCAAAGGCAAAACAAAATTATTGTTCTCGAACCCGCACCATCCCTCACTTCCCTCGTAGATGCTACAATTAATTGCAATCCAGTTCAAAAGGAACCCCATCTCCATAATCTCACTGTAATTCATAGTCCTCAAGCTAGCGATATTTGGATTGACGTCAACAGGTACACTAACTACAGAATAGGAGTTGACCGCAGAATACAAATCCATTTCCTACGATCCTTCCTCGAGGAAAAAAAAAAAGCAAAAGAGTGTTAGGTGGAGTTGCTAGCACAGTCCACGGGATATGTAAAATCTATGGGCTGCTAGGTGCAATTGTAGTTGAAGAATAAATCGGCATTTGTGGAACTAAGATTGAAAGACATCCTTTCAATGCTGATATTACGCGGCAGAGCATCACAGGAGTTCAGGTACACGAGCGCATTAACGAGAAGGAACAAATGGTTCGCATAGAAGATATCCTTGATCATAAACTCACTGTCCGAGAAAGTCAGGATAGGGTATGTATCTTTGAGGTAATCAGGAAATTCGGATAGCCACAATAGGACTCTTGCTCGCCGGAAATCCAAAAAGGGTAGCTGATGTTTGGGCCATATCCGCAGTTCAGAGGCACAAATGCCTTGTACCACACATCCTCTGCTACAGCCTGATAGACTAATCTGGCGAAGACGACAACGAGGACTAAGTGGCGACAACTAGCTTCGCAGATGAAGCTTTGGAGATTCATTTGGGACTGGAAGAAGGAGGCAGAGCAGGATGGGTGAGAAATCAAATGGAATTGGTTTGAATTGGCCCTAGCTCAAATGCCAAGCGAGGCAGAAAGTGGTCCTATACGTGCATTATTCAAGCACCCGATGTAAATGCATCATTGTCCACAACGGAAAATTTGCCCTAGAAAATCTTGAGGAACAAACCATGAAACTTTAGTCAAAATAACCTCTTAATTACAGTTAGGCCGGAGGGCCCGCCAAGGTGTTGAAATGTTGACATTCATGATGATCTGCCTGACCATTAGGAACAAACCATGAAACTTCCAAGCAAAATCTCACGTTTTACAAATCCTAGGAAAATTTCCAATTCAGTTCTAAATTTAATGTATGAGTGTCAATTCAGTCCTATATTTTTCAAATTCATTAATATACTCTTTAATCTTTGCTAGAAATTCCAATATGCTTTTTTTTGACTGATTGCCGTCGAAAATTGCTGATATGGCGATCCATAAGTTGTCAATGTCAAGTTGCCACTTAAGATGATTGGCGATGATTGTACGTCACGTCAGCAATTTCTAGTATCAATTGGTCATAAGGATTATATTGAAATTTCGCGTAAATATTCACGATCATATTGACAAAATTGAAAACTTACAACTAAATTGCTATTCGTATAATAAGTTTATAACCGATTAGATAATTATCTTTTTATGTAGCATATCTCATGGGGTTTTTTTTTGTGACATCCTGAAATTCGATCCCGTTTCGATAAAGTGAAATGGGCATTTCGTCAACGTGCCTATGGTCCTTTTTTCTCTGAGCTGATCACTCACGAGTTAACTAACCTATTAGGTAAAGCCGTTAAGGGATGTATCCACGGTAAAATCCCTAAAAGCTACCTAATTGGTTGGATTGGACTAAAATCACGTCTGATCAATTATAACCAGGAAATTGAATTCGATTTCGGGAATCGAATATTCGAGCGTGTCACAATTCATTTTTTAGAATCCTGTCTCATCGTCTGTCAAATTATTGACGAGTCAAAAATTTCGCGAAGAAATTATCGGAGGGAAAATCGAAGACCGGAAGACAATAAAAAGGGAAAAGGAAAATAATAAAAGTAATAGGATTAATGTAGTTATCTTATTATTTTATTTTTTTATTTTTTCTTTTCTTTCTCTCCCTTTTCTCTCTCTCTTCCCTCCCCTCCTTCGTGCGCACTCCCCTCCCCACGGCCGAATGCCCCTTGCCAATTTCAAATTTGGCTCCTCTCTCTTTTGCTTTTTACTTTTGACTAGTCAAAAGAAAATCCTTCTTCTTATCTCTTCTTCTCTCTCCTCTCTTCTCCCCCATTTTCCCCACGTGACCGAACCAGCTTCTTCTTCTTCTTCTTTCTTCTTCGTGTGCGAATCCAGCAAACCGGGAGCAGAAAGCAGCAGCTCACCGCGGCAGCCGTCGCCGCCCGTTCCGCCGCCCGTACTGCACACCCGTGCGTCCACCGCTCGCCGCCGTGCGCCGCCTGCCCTCTCCACCGCCCAGGCATCCTCCCCCATGCATCTCCAGCCCCTGTCCGCCCCGTCCAGCCACCGTGAGCGACCGAGCAAGCTGCCGGAGCCACCGTGCGACCTCACCGGACCGCCACTTACCTTCCCGACCCTTCTCCGCCCCTAACCATCTCTGTTTTCCCCTGTTTCGCAGCCAAACCAGCAACCCACGAAATGGGTTTCCAGCCGGCTCGTGGGCCACTTTGGGCCGCTTCCCGCCCCAAACCCGAGCCGTGCTTTGGGGTTTATCGTTCCTCGCGTCACCCCCGTCGGATTGATCCGATTTGCGCGCGATTCCGGTGAGTAATCTCACTAATCCCTGATTAGTTGGCTAATTATGCTTAAGGTTGTTTAGTTTTAACTAATTATGTTTAGGTGGTTAGATTAGTATAAATTAGTATTTATTAGTCAATTGTGATGCGAATTAGATAAATTGAATGTGTATTTAGCAAGTAGACATGATCTACTATTTATTGAGGGTAGCCCGGGATTTTTCCCGACCCTAATCGGGCTTCAATTTGACAATTCGGGCCTAAGTGGAAATTTTGGCATTTAAATATTATTTTTCGGAATTAATTAATTATTTATTTATTTTCCGGAAATTCAACTTGGATGGCTAGTGGCCGAATTTTTATGCTGATGATCGTGGTGCAGCCCGTTTATTTAATTGGGCTTTATTTTAAGCTAAATTGATTTATGGTAATTAATTATTAATTTTCGAAATGAATTAATTAATTATTTATTTTTCGGAAATTAAGGTTAGGTTAGCCGACGACCGAAATTTCGTGATGATCGTCAGGTGAAGTTCATTTATTTAATGGAGCTTTATTTTGTGTTGAATTGAATTATTTGCGAAGGATGGGAATTATTCTTTAATTGGAAAATCATTGGTTATTAATTGAAAATAACCGGCATCGGTTGATAATGCCAAAACTATTTGAGTGGACTATAGAAAATGTGGGAGTTATGGAAAGGAAAAAAAATTAGATTTTGGTTAAGGCCAGCCATGTGCCCATGCACGATATTTTATCGGGTATTTCTAATACGAAGAAATGAGGCCAATACATTACTTTAATTGAGAAAGTTAAGTGCGAGGCACAATGTCATTGGGCCGTGAGAGATTAATCGTGTGTTGGCTTATAGCTGAAGCAAGATAATTATTGGTAGTTGATGTGATGTGTGTTGTGTTGAGGGAAACCAATGGATCATGAGCAGGTAAAGGACTAAGTACTACACAAGTAGAAGACTTCGTGTGAGTTACCTCTAACGCCTTATACCATTGCTTATTGTAGTTAAGGGCTAAGTGTTACATGGCAACCTGAGTCGCATGGGAATTACCTCTAGTGCCTTGCAGCATTGTTATGCATAGTGAAGGGCTGGGTGCTACACGATGGCAAGATCTCGTGTGAGTCACCTCTAGCGCCTTACCCTATTGCATTTTGTAGGGCGTATAATAATAAAGTGCCATAACTTGGCACCGAGGGACATTAAGTGCCATAACTTTAAAATGGTACACTTGAGTGCTAGTTTTGAAGTTAATGGGACACTTGTGCCACTCCGGCGAAGATCCAGCCAAAATGGCTTACGTGGCGATTTTTTCGACGAGGCTTGGTCCCAAAACGGCGTCGCTTTTGCACGCCGACGTGGCGGAAAATGCAAAACGACGCCGTTTCATGTCTACGTGTAAATAATAATATAAAATTAAATTAAATTAAATTTAAAATATTAAAAAAATTTAAAAAAATAAGAAAATTTTAAAATTTAAAAAAATTAAGAAAATTAAGAAAATTTAAAAAATTAAAAATTAAGAAAAATTTAAATTTTAAAAATTTAAAAAAATTAAATTAAAAAAAAAAAAAAAAAAAAAAAAAAAAAAAAGGGGGTGGGGAGGTCGAATGGGGCGGCTCCTCGCCGCCGTCGCCTCCCCGCCGTCGGGAAGGGCCTGGCGACGGAGGGGGAGGGTCGGCCGGTCGCCGCCCCGCCGACCGACGGCGAGGGCTGCGAGCACTGCGGATCGCGCAAGGGGCCGCAACCCGCCCCCTTCTGCATCTGGGCGAGGGCTCGCGGCCCTCGCCGCCGGCTCGGCCGGCCTCGTCGGCCCCCGGCCGTGGCCCGGCGACCCCGGCCGACCCTCCCCACTCCGTTGCTAACCCTTCCCAGGCGGCGGCGGGAGGCGGCGGAGGGCCCGCGACCCGCCGATCCGGGCGAGGGTCGCGGCCCGCGCCTAGATCTAGGGCGAGGGGCTGCGGCCGCCCGCATCCGGTGAGGGCTCGCGGGCCCTTGCCGCCCCCGCCGCCGCCAGAAGGGCCGGTGACGGAGTGGGGAGGGTCGGCCGCCCGCCGGCCTAGCGGGGCCGCGGCCGCCCAGATCCGGCAAGGGCTCGCGGGCCCTCACCGCCTCCCCGCCGCCGGGAAGGGCCGGCGACGGAGTGGGGAGGGCCGGCCGGGTTGCCGGGCCCTAGCCAGGGCCTGAGGCCAGCCGACCAGCGGTGAGGGCCCGCGAGCCCTCGCCTTAACCGGGGCGAGGGTCGCGGCCCGCCTGATCTCGCGAGGGTCGTGGCCCTCGCCACGATCCGGCGAGGCTCGCAGCCTCGCCGCCGGCGGCCGGGGGCCGCAAACCCGCCGACCCTCCCCGTTTATCGCCGGCCCTTCCAGCGACGGCGGGAGGCGGGCGGCGAGGGAGCTGCCCTGTTCAACCTCCCCCTTTTTTATTTTTTTTTAATTTTTCTTAATTTTTTATAATTTTTAAATTTTTTAAATTTTTCTTAAATTTTAAATTTTCTTAAATTTTTAAAATTTTTAAAATTTTTGTTATTTTTTTCAAATTTTTGAATATTTTAAATCTAATTTAATTAATTTATATATTATTATTTATACGTTGACACGAAATGACGTCGTTTTTGCGTTTTCTCCGCCACGTCAGCATGCAAAACGACGCCGTTTTGGACCAAACTCACCGGAAAATTGCCACGTCAGCCATTTGGTCGGATTTTCGCCGGAGTGGCACTTAAGTGTCTTATTTTACTCCGATATTGGCACTTAAGTGTACCATTTTAAAGTTATGGCACTTAAATATCCCTCCGTGCCAAGTTATGGCACTCCAGGTGTCCCAACCTCCATTTTGTAGTGAAGGACTAAGTACTACATGATAGCGAGATTTCGTGTGAGTTACCTCTAGCGCCTTATACTATTGTTATTTGTGATCAAGGACTAAGTACCGCACGATGACGAGACTTTGTGTTGGGGTCACCTCTAGCGCCTTGAGCCTATATTTGAGTGAGAATGTTGAATTGGTATGTTGAGATTAATTATCAAGTATAGATGGAATCACGGATATGATTTGATTCGTTTGTCATGGATTTACTAATTGAACTGAATTGGCCGGGAAGGGTCATCGTTGACATGTAATTGACTAGGTGGATTGATCATTGTTTTGATCTGATGTTGTGAATTGCTTGATTGAATGGAAATGACCGTGAGTGGTCTTGTTGACGTGAATCGACTGGGTCGATTTGATCGATGCTTCGATCAGTGATGTGATTGCTTGGGTGTTTATTTGAACTGTGCTAATATGCAGGTGGAATCTGAGGCCAAGGTAAGTCCTCTGCCCTGTGCGTGTTTAGGCAGCCTATAGTATAATGGTTTACTAATCGGGCCTTAGTAGAGTAGAACTCGCTGAGACGTAGTCTCATCTCGATTTGAGGAAAACATTTCAAGACCCCGATGAGGAGCTGAGGAGGAGGAATCTGAGAAGGAGAACTCTGGGGTGAAACCTAAGGAGAAGAATTTTGGAAGAAGAAGATAATACTGAAAGGAATCTTGAGTACGACTTGGATGGATTGAGATTCCATCTTCTTTTGAGATCTCTATTTTGATGTGAATAGTTATGAAGTACTTTGGTTTGTGTTTTGTATAAAAGTTTGGTTATAAGTTTCAATATGAAAAATATGGCCTTGCTTTTTTATCCCATCGTATTTATTGTCTAGGGATTATAACTGCTTCCGCATGTGCTTAATAAATGAAAGAGTCGGCGATACATAGTCCTGGGATATCGCATTATAAAATCGACCAATAGAGAAGGATGTGTGCGTGCCCGAGGATCGGGGCATGACATTTTTCTAATGATAAATCCTGCTAAGAATAATATTAATACATATATAATGGGGAGATTTCGCCCAAAATTAATTCATAAAAAATCGAGTATTTGAGTTATCAAATGCTGTTCGTCTTGTAAATAGAATCGAGCCCCTGATAATTTTGTCTATCATGTACGGAATTAATCACCAATCTGATGAGAACGAGTCATACTGTGGTGTCGGTCCCCAGTGACGTCTAGCGCCAAGAATTCATATTTCTGCAAGAGGTGGGAACTCTCGTCCACTTTCGACTTCATTCATATGACTTACTGCGCTACACGGGAAACATGTTTGCCTAGAAAGGAATATCTCAGTCTTGTACCTAATTATTTAATAAAACAACCGCGTTTCCCTTCTGGCGCACAGATTATATGATGGTAGTTGAAAGTGGAGAAAGGCAGGGTATAGTCACCCAAAAAAGGGAAAAAAATGCCTAGGAAGTATCGGCACTTTGTAAGACCGTGACATTTTGCTCATATTCGAATTTGAACTCCAAAGTTTAATCTCTAATGAGGATGAATCGAGGAAATAAAGATTGATACAAAATAAGTACA
>NC_052613.1:10089050-10218286 GCF_016545825.1 Eucalyptus grandis
TTCGCGATGCCGCCAGCCACTGCAAGGAATCCAAGAAGAAAGAAGAGAAAAAAAAAAAAAAAAGAAAAAGAAAAAATAAATAAAAAATACGGAAAAAATTATTAAAATTTGCCACGTTAGTTGGCCGGACGACTAACATCCGCGTTAGTGTAAGTTGATTAAAATTGATCAGATGGACTGAATTAGAACCCTTATAAAAATGTTTATGACTAAATGATTCAATCGAAAAGTTTGGGACTGAATTGATATTAATATTATAGGTTTATGACTTTTCCAGTACTTTTCCCATGGATCGTAGATTCGTTACCACCTTTTGCGGCCTTTTGGCTAAGATCGAGTGTAGATCTTAGACTCGTTGCACATGCAAATTGAGAGAGTGCTTGGCTTAAGCTTCTTCTTCGATAGTTTTCATTGGAACACCAATTTTATGAAGTGATTACAAAAAATAAAAAAAGCACGACCAATTCATGAAGAGAACCAAATGATATTGAATCAATGGATCCGCTATTGTCCCCGTGACTGCTTGCATGATGTTCCTGTCAAAAACTTATTTATATGACAAGCCTAATGTCAAGACTTGACTTAAACCGAGTGATCGATCATACGATGCATCGGTTAAGAGTTTATCTGCAACACAGGGTGGTGTTTCAACTCGACTTCAACCGAGTGATCAAGCCACAGCGACAGGGCTTCTACAACTACTTGTAGAGAAAGCTCTATCGAAGGTTTCGGCATGAAAAACCATGTTCTTAATAGCTGGGCGTGCTTTGGTCAAATGTCTGTTGGAGGCAGCAATAAACCACACCTTTGAATCTTCTACACAATGTGTACTGAGCTTGGCCCTTCCACTTAGGGCAAGTCTCTACCCATCAGTCGTCATTACGGTTTCAGAACGGTGACTTCTTACCTCTGTCAAATACTGATTAATGCAAACCCCACGATGGGTAGTTGAGTTGGTTCGGCTTTGAACACTTCATTACAAAGGTTCGAGGATCGAAACTCACAGCTGCTAACATGTCTTAAGTGGATGGCCATGGTGGTGGGGTCATATGCTAGCTTCTCCTCAGGAATTGATGCTTGGTCTAGGGTGCACCGTGCACTCTACGGGCCGTGGGTTGGTGAGCGTAAGCAAGTCAGGCCCAGCAATCCTAGGTTACCAAAAAAAAAAAAAATACTGATTAATGCTGTGCATCCAAACAAACTTTCTTCTTGAAGAGAGATTGTCAAAGTACATTATCAACATGAAGGCAATCCAAGTTTCGAGGAGTAGGTCCTCATCATTCTACATGAAGGCCTCTTTTCCTGAAGTTTCAGTGTTCATTTTGTGGAAAATAAACTCCTTGGGAAAAATATTTTCCATAAAAGCAAAAAAAAAGTCTTCTAAATTAGGAGAAAATGTTTTCCACTTTTGAAAAGTAGAATACATCTTCCTCACTTGATCTCTCTCATCTTACACTTCTACAAATCATCACTTCCTCCTCCCCCTTCGTCTTCTTCTTTTCTTTTTCTATTCGAATTATTTTTTTCTTTTTTAATTCGAATTATTTTTAATTTCTTTTTTTTAATTTCTTTTCTTTATTTCTTTTATTTGTTTCCCATCTTCTTCTTTCTTGGCTAGTTGTCAGCCATCGCCAAGAGAACCTCGAGCTCGTCGATCTCAAGCTCGTGCTTGTCAATTTGGCGAGCCTTGAGCTTGAGGCTCGCGCTTGTCGATTTAGCAAGCCTCAAGCCTCGTGCTCGTCGACGAGCTCGAGACTCGCTGGTGGCCAATTGTGAGCCATCGCCGTGGCCGGTGATCGGCCAAGAAAAAGGAGATGGAAAATAAAGAAAAAGAAAATAAAAATAAAAAGAAAAATAATAATAATAGATTTTAAAAATCAATTTTTAAAAATAAGAAAAATTCATTTAAAAAAATAAAATAAATAAAAAGAGTATATGAAGGAAAATATTTTCCTTACCAAATAGCGAAAAATATTTTCCGCTTCATTTTCAGGTTTCATCGAACATCGAAAATAATTATATTTTTCCGGAAAATAACTTCCTGGAAAATATTTTTCAGAAACGTCACATTTTCCGCGAAACGGACGGAGCTAAGTTAGCTTTCTAATGGCCTGACTAGTTACCACTTAACATTCGTATTACCACTTCTCTATACGCACGATGGTGGCATTTAGTCGTTCTTAGCGGAAATGAAATGAAGAAGAGAAGGGAAGTACCAGAGACTGGAAAATGCGAAGATTCCTCTGCCGGTTGGGAAAAGTTCCGAGGTTCCGAAGATCAAGAGGATCCTGAAATGGCCACCGAAGATCGTGACGTCGGACAAGAAGCCGTTGAAGAGGATCCTGGATGCTTATATGTTAGAAAGACATTGCGCTTTGCCGGATGTGTTGTCCCGATGAACAACGCCGGTAATCTGCAGGCAAACTGCGCCAGATACCTATGGAGGTCCCCATCTAAAATTGTTCCATACGTACGCCATGAATAAGTCAAATTCTAGAACCAATGCATATGATACCTGGTGCATTTTGTAGGCTTGCCTTTGAGTGGTAGCTGAACCCGTTATGTTGGTTTGGGTAATTGTTGCTGTGATGTTGCCGTTTGTTTAGCAGGAAATGTAGTGTTACTAGAAAATGTTTTCCAAGAAAATGACTATTTTTCAATGGTCAAGCCGAAACTTGAAATTGAACTAGAGAATATATTCTACTGTTCGCTAAGGAAAATCTTTTCCACCATGCACTCTATTCAATAATTTCTTTTCTATTATTTTTTTAGATCAAATTTGAAATTATTTTCTATTTTTTCCTTTCCTTTCCTTTTCTTTTGTTTCTTTCTTCTTCTTCCTTAGCCAATCGTCGACCACGATGACGGCCGACGACCGGCCATAGGAGAGCTCGAGTCTTGCCACAGGCTAGCGAGGCTTCAGATTACTAGAGTCCGGTGAGGTTGAGCCTCGCCCGATTAGATGAAGCCAAGCTTGCTAGACGGCAGCAAGCTAGAGGTGTGCCAGCCAAGGAAGAAAAGCAAGAAAAATTAAGAAAATGAAAACGAAAAAAGAAAAAAAGAAGAAAAACAAATAAAAAATTGATTTTTCAAAAAATATAATAAAAAATAAAAAATAAAAGTAAAGGGAAGAGGTTTTTGTGAAAAAAAAAAAAAAAATGAGGTGAAAGAAGATGTGGAAAATGTTTTTCTGTACTTGAAAATGGGGAAATATTTTCCCCAATTTTAGAAGACTTTTTTCTATTGATGGAGAATGGTTTCTTCAACCAGTTTGTTTTCCGTGAAGCAAACGCTAAAAAATCCAGAAAATATTTTTCTGAGAGTTATTTTTCCATGAAGCGAGTGGATAGCCTTCCTTCCTTTTCCTTGCATTTTCTGCAACTCCACATTGCGTTGATCATTTGGATACATCGTTTATATATATATATATATACGAACAAACAGTTTTTTCCCCCTTTTTTTTTCCCATTTTTTAATTCCTTCGTTCATTGTTAAGTGAACTGTGATCTCACTGTAATCCTTCAATTAAATTTATCGATACTTTTAGAGTAAGAATATATGTTGCTGAATGAAAATAATATTAGGATCGAAACTGGAAGAGCGAGAAGTTCGATTAAATTCAGTGTAGTCCCGAGCCGCGAGCGAGACGTGAAGGAATGTGACTTCCTGGAGTAGTAGCGAAACAAGACAGAATTGGGCGGAGGCAGCAGACGCCGAGGGCACAGGCTGGTGATCAGATGGGTTGTGTTGTATAGTACTGAATCGGGTCCGTCTTGTCTCATCGTTCAAGTTAGCACCAGCCGAACCTAGACTCGCCTCGTGTTCCTTGCACTCTAAATATTTTTCTTAAAAATAATCGAGTATCTTGCTTGACATAAATAATTAGTCGGGGATGGAACGGGAGTGATTAGTTTTAAGGATTTTTCCTTTTTAAATGAAATCACATAAATTTTTCTCCTCATTTTAGTAGAGAATCCACACATTCCTAAAATTGGCAAACGGAGCTTCCTAGGAAGGTGAGATTAGCCAATTTAATCTAAAAACACGAACCTTGGACCATGTAATTGGGGTAGGGGCTGCAGGACGGCGGGGCCCTTCGGCTGGCCCCGCTCCACATCCACCTCTTCGGTGCTCGGGCTGAAATGCAACAACGCGGAGAAGGTGGGCTGAAATAGTCCGGTAAAAATGCCAATCACCGGCTAGAAAATATTTTCAAGAAAATCACAATATTTTTCGATATTCAGCAAAAACTTGAGAATGAGCTAGAAAATATTTTCTACCATTTGCTAAGGAAAATCTTTTTCTTCATGCACTATTCAATAATTTCTTTTCGATTATTTTAGTTTTTAGATCAAATTTGAAATCATTTTCTATTTTTTCTTTTCCTTTTTTTTTTTTTTTTTTTCCTTCTTCCTCAACCAGTCATCGACCACGACAACGGCCAGTGACCGGCCAAAAGCGAGCTTGAGCTTTGCCACAAGCCAGCAAGGCTCCAACTTACCAAATTTCGGTGAGGTCGAGCCTCGCCTGAGTCGATGGAGTCAAGCTTGCTTGATGGTGGCAAGCTGAGCCTCGCTGACCAAGGAAGAAGAGCAAGAAAAATAAAGAAAATGAAAAGAAGAAAAAAGAACAAGAGAAACAAATAAAAACTTGATTTTTCACAAATATATAAAAAAAAAGGAAAAGAAAAAATAAATGTAAAAGGAAGAGGCATTTTGTTATAAAAAAAAAAAAAAAAAGAGGTGAAAGAAGATATGGAAAATGTTTTCCTGTATTTGAAAAGTGAAAAATATTTTTCCCGATTTTAGAAAACTTTTTTCCATTGATGGAGAATGGTTTCCTCGACCAATTTGTTTTCAGTGAAATAAATGCCAGAAAATCCAAAAAATATTTTTCTGAAGGTTATTTTTCTGTAACATGAGTGGAGAGCCTTCCTTCATTTTCCTTGCATTTTCTGCAACTCCACATTGCATTGATCATTTGGATACATTGTTTCATATAAATACGAACATGTATTTTTCTCCCTTCTTTTTCCGATTTGTTAATTCCATCGTTCGATGTTAAGTGAAACAAAATTTCATTGTAACCCTTCAATTAAATTTATCGATACTTTTAGAGTAAGAATATATGTTGCTGAACGGAAATAATATTAAGATCGTAAGAACTTTCATTCCACGGATGGATTGTATTAGTTATTCATTTTCAAATTCTGCCTTAATTTGAAATGAAGTAGATTTATTTCAATATATTTTTGGTCTTAGCGACTTACACTTCAAATGATAATTCTATTAATCAGGTATATTATCTTTTAAATTTGATGCCTTGATCTAATTCCGAGTGAGCTCGAGCCATTAAAATAAATATATCTTTTCGAATTTGTTTGAGAATTCGTCCACGGAGTCGGAGGAACAGAGGGTGCCGAAAAGGGCATTCCGGTGGGGAATGGTATCTCTTGGTAAGCGCGTCCCAAGGATTCATGACTTTGGGGTAACTTTTCTGAACTTTTTTTATTGCCAAGCAATTTCTTTGCTTTTTCTTCATCCTATGCGGTGCGCTTGCGCTCTGCGTGCAGACATTTGTCTGAACCGTGCACGCACCTTGCAATTAGCAAGTGATTCTCTTGGCTCCGCTTCGTTTCAAGGCTTTTCGCAGATTGGATCGGTTTCGCAAAGTTCAGCTTCTTCGACTTAAACTGAGTGATCAAGCCGCAGCGACTGGGCTTATACAACTACTTGTAGAGAAAGCTCAATTGCAGGTTTCGGCACGAAACCATGCTTTTAGTAGCTGGACGTGCTTTGGTCGAATGTTTGTTGGAGGCAGCTATAAAGCACACCTTTGAATCATTTATACGATGTGTGTTGAGCTTGGTCCTTCCACTTAAGGCAAGTCTCTACCTATCACTCGTCATTACGGTTTTAGAACGGGGTCCTCTCCTTCCGACTATCAAATATTGATGAATGCGGTGCATCCAAACAAACTCTATTCCTCAAGAGAGATTGTCTAAGTACATTGTCAACATAGCCAATAATTCAACCCCAAAAAAAAAAAAAAAAAAAAAAAAAAACATAGCCAATCGATGTGGAAATGAATTTTACTAGAGATTAAGAGATACAATGAAGATTACAATCACACTTGAATTGCTTAAACACTCTCAGTGTTTCCCAAACCCTAATAACACAAAATAACTCATGCAGTATTTAGTCCTATAATTCTTCGATAAATAATCTTTTCATTTCATGATGGAATTACACACAAATCTTAAACTCATAAAATTTAATTGGCTTGAACAATATTTCTTATTGGATGTCATTCACGAATAAACCCACGAAATAGCCCCGAAAGGCACTCGCTTGAGAAACTGTGCTTCAATATTTCTTGACCAACGAAAGCAACCCGCGGCCACGAGCACATATCTAGATGTATATATGTCTCTGTCCTAGGAACCCGAATCACCTGCTTTCGCCAACTTCAAATAGGATTTTATTTTCCTTTTTTTTTAATTTCTATTTAGCGCATATATAAGTCACGGTCAATCCCAACATTTCCTTTTTCTGACTTGTATTTCACGGTTCAGATTCCAACGTAAGTGGAGTTGTGACGACACAACACGACTCGTGACGGACGAAAAGTGATTAACTTTTTCTAGCAAGAGAGGGAAAAAATAATTTTTTTGGGTCCCACGGTGGATGTTATCTTTGTCTTAGAAAGTGGGTTATTTTGTTTTTTTTTTTTTTTTTTATATAATAAAAGTGGGTTATTGGTCTCCTAAAGCATAGAGATTCCAACAAACGTTTTGCGCTTCTGAATTTTGTCTTTTCGGTTGTGCGTGGGGTCTTTGGGTGCGCATGACAAAATTTCTGAAACAGAAATTGATTTCTCAATTTCTTTTTTAGAAACTGAGAAACTAAAAATTTTAGCTTCTGATTTTTTCTTCAAATCTATTTCTGGAACAGAAATCTGTTTCAAAAATAGAGAAATCAAATTGCGTTACCAAATGAATTTCTATTCCAAACCTGTTCCGGGGAACAGAGAAACAGAGAAATCAAGAAACGGAAATTTTATCATGCGCAGCCTTTGACTCCCCAACTCTCTCCAGCGTAGCGGCGCAAACAAGAAAGGAATGGCCTGGATTCGGTTTGGCCTGGATACGTGAGAATGGTCATAAATCTATTTCTTAACATAAATATTTTTCTTTTTCCCTTTTTTTTCTTAAACATAAAAGCATTATGCCTTGCTAAATTAAAGAGGAGGGTCGACTTTGATTCTTTACTAGATTATGAACACATAAATTTGCTTCTGATTATTGATCTACACGATTATTATATAAAGTAGAAAGAGGTTACTAGAAGAGATCTCAACTGTTTTTTTCTTTCCACCAAAATTTCACAAAATATTTTTTCTTAAAAATAATCGATCTTTTTGCTTGACATAGATAATTAGTCGGGGATGGAATGGTAGCGATTAGTTTTAAGGATTTTTCTTTTTCAAATTAAATCTCATATGTTTTTCTAGAACCCACACATTCCTAAAATCAGCAAAGGAGCTTTCCGGAAGGTGAGAAATATAATCCTAAACCAATAATGTCGCACGATGGAATTGGGCGGGGGCGGCCGGGCGGGGCCCTTCCACATGAATAATTAAACACCTTTTTCACGATTGGGCTGAAGAGCAACGAGAAAAGAAGAGCTGAAGTAGCACGCAATGAAAGGCCTTCCGGCAAAGATGCCAATCGCCGATCATTACGTGAAAAATGTGGCGTTGCTGGAAAATGTTTTCCAAGAAAATGATAATATTTTTCGATGTTTAGCCAAAACTTGAAATCAAGCTACAAAAAAATTCTCTTCCGTTCGCTTAGGAAAATCTTTTCCTCCATGCACTCTATTCAATAATTTATTTTCTAGAAATTTTTTAGATCAAATTTAAAATTATTTTCTATTTTTTCCTTCCCTTTTCTTTCTTTTTCTTTCTTTCTTCCTTCTCCTTAGCTAGTTGCCGACCACAATGACAGTTGACAACTAACCATAGGTAAGCTCGAGCCTCGCCACAGGCCAACAAGGCCCTAGCTTGCTAGATTCTAGCGCGGTTCGACGAGCCGAGCTCGCTCAACGGTGGCTAGTTGGAGCCTTGCTGGCCTGTGGCCGGCGACCGGATGAGGAAGAAGAGTAAGAAAAATAAAGAAAATGAAAAAAAAAAAAAAAAAAGAAAAGGAAAAAGAAGAAGAAAAAAACAAGTAAATACTCGATTTTTTAAAAATATATAAAAAAAAAAAAAGAAAAATAAAAGTACTTGAAAAGTGGGAAGTATTTTTTTTTTTTTTTTTTCAGTTTTAGAAGACTCTTTTTTTCATTGATGGAGAATGTTTTCCTCAACCAATTCGTTTTCCTCAACCAGTTCATTTTCTGTTAAATGAACATTGGAAAATCCGAAAAATGTTTTCCTGGAAGTTATTTTTCTATGAAATGTGTGGATAACCTTCCTTCCTTTTTCTTGCATTTTTTGCAACTCCAAATTGCCGTGATCATTTGGATACATTGTTTCATATATACAGACATGTATTTATCCCCCTTTTCCCATTTTTTAATTCCATCATTCCATATTAAGTGAACTATAATTTCATTGTAATCCTTCAATTAAATTTATTGATACTTTTAGAGTAAGAATATATGTTGCTGAATGGAAATAATATTATGATTGAAATTGGAAGAACTTTCGTTTCGTTGATGGATTGTATTAGTTATTCATTTTTAAAATTCTACCTTAATTTGAAATGAAGTAGATTTATTTCGATATATTTTTTGTCTTAGCGACTTACACTTCAAATGATAATTCTATTAATAAGGTGTATTGTCTTTTAAATTTGATGCCTCGATTTAATTCTTAGTGAGCTCGAGCTATTATAATAGATATATCTTTTCGAATTTGTTTGAGAATTCATTGATGGAGTCGGAGGAACGAAAGGTGCTAGTCGCTCGCTTAATCGCTGGCTCCATAGATTTGATAAAAGAGGGTTGAGGTGAGGTGTGGGATTTGAATCCCCACCTTCTTAAGGAGGGTTGAGGTGGGGACGATTTAGTTTCGAATGTTGGTTTTGACTTTCACGCTCTACAAATAAATAGAGCAAAAGTCTGAGAGTGAGAGTTATGATAGAAGTAGATTATAACTAGAAATTTTTTTTTTTGATAAATCCGAGCGTCATAATCTAGCTGGGACCCGCGTTCCCTCGGCTGAAGAATGAACGGAATCAAATTCACTTTTCAACTTTGATTATTTTGGATTGATTAGTCATCATCAATTCATCCTCGCAAGGGCCGGATTGACATTTCATCCAATGCCAGTATACATTGGCCTAACCATGCCCGCGCATGCATCCGCTTCGCTTCAAGGCTTCTCGCAGATCGGATCGGTTTCGCAAGGTTCGGCTTCTTCGACTTTCTCCCCTGTTTCTGTCATATGCTTCTGAACCTATCCGACCCTTTGTTTCTGCTTCGCTCTTCGGATGAAATGGATTCCGGAAATGGTCCTTCATGCTTGCGTGGGGGTGTGTGCGGTAACGTTCTAACATGAAGCCGATGAAGACCAAAGTATCGATTTGAGCTTCGACTTTCTCCCCTGTTTCTATCATGCGCATCTGAATGTACTCGACCCTTTGTTTCTGCTTCAGCTTTTCGGATGAAATGGATGCTGGAAATGGTCCTTCTTGCTCGCGTTGGTGTGTGTGGGGGTAACGTTATAACTTGAAGCCGATGAATACCAAAATATCGATTTGAGCTTCTTCTTCGACTTTCTCCCCTGTTTTTCTGTCGTGTGCTTCTGAACCCATCCGACCCTTTGTTTCTGCTTCGGCTCTTCGGATGAAATGGATTCTGGAAATGGTCCTTCATGCTTGCGTGGGGGTGTGTGTGGTAACTTTCTAACATGAAGCCGATGAAGACCAAAGTATCGATTTGAGCTTCGACTTTCTCCCCTGTTTCTATCATGCGCATCTGAATGTACTCGACCCTTTGTTTCTGCTTCAGCTTTTCGGATGAAATGGATGCCCGAAATGGTCCTTCTTGCTCGCGTTGGTGTGTGGGGTAACGTTTTAACTTGAAGCCGATGAAGACCAAAATATTGATTTGAGCTTCTTCTTGGACTTTCTCCCCTGTTTGTCATGCGCTTGTGAATCTATTTGACATGGGCGTGTGTGAGTGCGTGTGTGGTAACGTTCTTACTTGAAGATGAAGCCAATGAACCCCAAAATATCCATTTCGGCTTCTCGACAGACCTTTTTCGGTTTCTAACTTCGCATGTGCTGTTGCTGTTGCTTTTTTCTTGTTCGGCGAGGCAAAGGGCTACTTCAGAAACAGACTTAAATGGTTTGGGCGTTGCAGACTACGAACTTGTACTCACTCTTGCTCTTCACCAACTCCATATCATCCCCAGAAAGAAGGGGGTTTTAACATTCTCTTGATATTTTGCACTGAAGCTTTGTCTACTTACGACTTTTCTAATCTAATCGCAACTTCTCCCCATTTCGACTTTTCGAGCTGAACTGCAATGTCTACCGATCCATAACTAAAATATGAGCAGCGAATATCCCTTTTCAGCACCGAAAGCTCTTGACCACCGGGTAAATAGTGCAGTTGTAGGGAAAATATCGTCTATCTTAGGTAACTTGCTGCTTTGTTTTGCTATCTGTGTGGTTTCTGGCTTTCAAGATCGCTTGTTTAAAGTATCTAGGTGCTGTTCATGTCCCATGCTTCGTGTGCTAACCCTTTCGTTTATCTGACTTTTCCATGGCTTCGAGTTTTCCTTCTTGCTTCCAAAGTAATCGATTCGGCTGTGCAGGCACACAAAAATGCCGGACATCGAGTCGGGATCTCCTGCTCCTCGATCCCATCCATTCAAGGCCGCAACAATGCATAAGCATGACTGGCTCATTCTTTTGCTTCTCTTGGTGATAGAAGCCATCTTGCTTATGATAGAATTGTTCCGCCGTCTTGTTATAGAAGACATGTTGACCGACATGAACTACCCTCCTCTTAAGACCAACAGTGTGCTCTTTTGGGCTGTCCCGGTGAGTGTTCTCGCTAGCTCTTGAAATATTCACTCCACAGGTGCTGCCATCTGCAACGTAATCTCCGTCCTCGTGGTCAATCTCTCTCTCTCTCTCTCTCTCAAGAAGACTAATCCCGACCCTTTGTCCTGGGCAGATTCTCGCCATAGTGCTTCCGTTCATCGTCTTTCTCATTTACTACTTCACCTGCGGCGACGTTCATGACTTCCGTCCTGCGATCTTGGGTGCTTCCTCCATGCTTCCCATCGACTTAGACGAACTCTGTTCGTCCTCAAATATTGTTCGAGAGAACCTTTAGCTGACGTATATGCAACCTGCAGGGGTTATATCTTCCGTGGCTTTGACTGCGATGATCACCGATGCTCTGAAAGATACTGTTGGACGACCGAGACCAGACTTGTTCTGCCGGAGTTTCCCTCATGGAATAGGGGTAAGTTCCGATCCTCATGCTGCAGGCATTTGGTTTTCGCTTAACACCCCCTCCCTTCCCCAGGCGTAAGCATAAGAATTCTCTTGCGTTATTCAATTCCTTAAAACTTCCCATGGTCATTCGCATGCCAGGTTTTTGATCCTATGATGAAGGATGTCATCTGTCATGGAGATAAGGCTGTGATAAAGGAAGGCTACAAAAGCTTCCCCAGTGGGCATACCTCTTGGGAGTATACGTGAAACGACTGGTTTTTTTATCATGCTCGTGTGAAAACATAAGAATGGTTTGATTCGATTCTCGTAATGTGGCTTTCTGCAATCCTGAATTCTCCTCGAAAGGCCTTTTGAACTGGACCACCTGAATAGGAAAAACAGCCAGCACTTTCTAATGTCACACTAGACTTCGCCCTCTTTGCAGGGTCACCAATTTTCTTAGTTTTACTCAATGCGAGACTTCTAAACAATTCTTGCCCAGATGCCAAAGATCATGATACTGGAATTAGAAAAAAAAACGGAGCAATCTTGATATATCTGCAGGTTTTTTTGGTTGGAACGTCGATTGGTTTACAAATTTGACTCGAATTCACACACATCAGGTATGGTTCGTAACCTTTCAGAAAGATGTCGGTCAGCATGATGCAGTAAATGTTGAGAATAGCTAAACTGCAATAATTAAAATCTCTCAACAATTCTCAAAGTAATTGCGAAATCAGATAGAAATCAGACAGTAACCTGAGACAATCAGCTTTCGCAGTCGACTTTTCTTTTTATTCTTCTGTTTCTATGGTATGACCGTGGAGAAGGCTCATTGATTGTCCACATCCAGGGTCCTTCGCAGGTCTCAGTTAAGCAAGGTGCTTTGGCTTTTTTCAAGAAAATGATAATATTTTCCGATGGTCGGCCGAAACTTGAAAATGAACTAGAAAATATTTTCCACCATTCGCTAAGGAAAATCATTTCCTCCATGCACTCCTTTTGATAATTTTTTTAAATCAAATTTTAAATTATTTTTTCTTTTCTTTGTTTTTCTTTTTTTTTCTTCTTTTCCCATGGCCGGTTGCTAGCCACTATGATGGCCAATAACCCGCCAAAGGTGACCTTTGAGTCTATGGCTTGTGGTTGGCGAACGCCAAGGAAGGAGAACAAGAAAAATAAAGAAAATGAAAAAAGAAAAAAAAAAAAAAGAAAATGAGAAAGAAAAATAATATAAAACTCGATTTTTCAAAAAATATATAAAAATAAAAACGGAAAGAAAAAATAAAAGTAAAAGGAAGAGGTGTTTTGTGAAAAAAAAAAAAAAGGAAAAAAAAAGAAGTGAGGTGAAAGAAGATCTGGCAAGACGAACGTAGTTCATTTGACCTGGGTAACTTCTGAAAGCAAAGCAATTTCTTTTCGTTGTCTTTATTGTTAATGTCATTGTCATCCCTCCGATCCTCGCAGCTTCTCAGGGGTCTGCAGGACGTTTCATGCTTCAGTTTTCATCATGGCGCTTTCGCCGTATAAGCTTATATAAGCGACCCCTGCACGTTGCATTTAGGAAGTAATACTCTTGGCTCCGCTTCGCTTCAAGGCATCTCGCAGATTGATTCGGTTTCGCAAGGTTCGGCTTCTTCCACTATCTCCCTCTCCCTCCCTCTCGCTCTGTCTGTGTCATGCGCTTCTGAATCTATTCAACCTTTCGTTTCTGCTTCGGCTCTTCGGATGAAATGGATTCTGGAAATGATCCTTCTTGCTTGCATGGGTGTGTGCGCGTCTGGTAACGTTCTAACTTGAAGATGAAGCCGATGAACCCAAAAATATCGATTTCAGCTTTCCGACAGACTTTTTTTGGTTTCTAACTTTGCATGTGTTGTTGCTGTTGCTTTTTTTCGTTCGACGAGGCAAAGGGCTACTTCGGAAACAGACTTAAATGGTTTGGGCCTTCCCGACTACAAACTTGTAGTCACTCTTGCTCTTCACCAACTCCATATCATCCCCAGAAAGACGGGGGTAAACGGTACAGTTGTAGGGAAAATATCGTCTGTCCTAGCTAACTTGCTGCTCTGTTTAGCTATCTGTGTGGTTCCTGGCTTTCAAGATCGCTTGTTTAAAGTATCTAGGTGCTTTTCATGTCCCACGCCTCGCGTGCGAACCCTTTCGTTTATCCGACTTTTCCGTGGCTTCTACATTTCCTTCTCCTTCCAAAATGATGGATTCGGCTGTGCAGGCACGCAAAAATGCCAGACATCGAGTTGGGATCTCACATTCCTCGATCCCTTCGATTCAAGGTGGCAACGGCACATAAGCATGACTGGTTGATTCTTTTGCTTCTTTTGGTGATAGAAGCCATCTTGCTTATGAAAGAACCGTTTCGCCGTCTTGTTGGAGAAGACATGATGACCGACATGAAATACCAACACTACGCTCTTTTGGGCTGTCCCGGTGAGTGTTCTCGCTAACTCTCGAAATATTCACTCCACAGGTGCTGCCATCTGCTATGTAATCTCCGTCCTCATCGCCAATCTCTCTCTCTCTCTCTCTCTCTCTCTCTCTCTCTCTCTCTCGAAAGAAGACTAATCCCGACACTTGTCCTGGGCAGATTCTCGCCACAGTTCTTCTGTTCATCGTCTCTCATTTACTACTTCACCCGCGATGACGTTCATGACGTCCGTCCAGCGATCTTGGGTGCTTCCTCTATCGTTCCCATCGATTTAGACGAACTCTGTTCGCCCTGAAATATTGTTCGAGAGTATCTTTAGCCAACGTCGAGAATGTATGCAAATTGCAGGGGTTATATCTTCTGTGGTGTCGACTGCGATGATTACCGATGCTCTGAAAGATACTGTCGGACGACTGAGACCAGACTTGCTCTGGCTGAGTTTCCCTGACGGGATAGGGGTGAGTTCCGATCTTCATGCTGCAGGCATTTGGTTTTCGCTTAACACCCTCTGCCTTCCCCTGAGATCAAATTTCTTCGAATAAACCGCTACTCGTACAGGCATAAGCAAAAGAAATCTCTTGCGTTATTCAATTCCTTAACTTCCGATGGTCATTCGCATGCCAGGTCTGTGATCCTATAATGAAGGATGTCATCTGTCATGGAGATAAGGCTGTGATAAAGGAAAGCTACAAAAGCTTTCCCAGTGGGCATACCTCTTGTGAGTATACGTTAAATGACTAGCATTTTTATCGTGCTCGTGTGAGAAGATATAAAAGGGTTGATTCAATTCTTGTAATGCGGCTTTCTTCAACCAGTTGATGTCTATCTTGCTTCAGAGTTCTCCTCGATAGGAAAACCTGGATAGGAAAAACAGGCAGTACTTTCTAACGTCACGCTCGACTTCGCCCTCTTCGCTGGGTCACCAGTTTTCTTAATTTTACTCGATGCGAGACTTCTAAACAATTCTTGCCCAGATGCTAGAGATCAAGATACTGGAATTATAAAAAACGGGGCAATCTTGATACATCTGCAGGTTTTTTTTTTTGCTGGAACGCCAGACTGGCGTGCAAATTTGACTCCGGAATTCACACAAGCTCAGTATGGTTCGTAACCTTTCAGAAAGATGTTGGTCAACGTGATGCAGCCAATGTTGAGAATAGCTTAACTGCAATTAAAATCTCTCGACAATTCTCAAACTAATGGCGAAATCAGACAGTAACCTGAGACAATCGGTTTTCATAGTCGACTTTTCTTTTTATTCTTTTGTTTCTATGGTATAACCGTGCAGAAGGCTCATTGATTGTCCACATCCAGGGTCCTTCGCAGGTCTCAGTTACCTTTCATGGTATCTAGCAGGGAAAATTAGAGCATTTGACCGTTGGAGCCACATTGCAAAACTCTGCATCATACATTTCCCTTTGCTTCTTGTGGCCTTTGTCGCTATTTCCCGTGTCGATGACTATTGGCGCCATTGTCAGGATGTATTTGCCGGCGCTCTTTTAGGTTAGTAGCAGAAGTGGCATGAATGATCAAAAAGAAAAGGTCACGCGAATTAGTCTTTACAGATGAAATACATAACTTTCATCCACAACCTTTCCAATTTTTCTTATTGCAGGTTCGGTCGTTGCTGCGTTCTGTTACTTGCAGTTCTTCCCTTATCCAAATGATATGAATGGTATGTCTGCATGCTTTGCAGCTAGCTCAAACAATAAAGCTCCGAAAATAGCAACTTCTTTCTTTTTAAGTCATGTCCTTCATGGGTTATATCCTACTTCAGCTGTATGTTCATATCATTGTTCATCATCAGTATGTCATAAGAAACTTCTCGTGATTTAAAATGATTGGAGGACACAGCAGAGTCTAGTTCGCATGTTTCAGTTCATTGTCCCGTACGCCACTCATCGACAGTTGTAAAATGTTCATGCAGGTTGGGCGCCTCGTGCATTTTTTCATACGATGGAAGAGAGAAATGGGGTTCATTCTTCAGCTCAAAGGGTTAACTCTTCTCATCCGCAACAACCACAAGTCTGAAGCTTCATTCACGGGATGAAATAATGGCATGGAAAGTTCGGAATCAATGGATATGCTATTGTCCCCATGACTGCTTGCATGATTTTCCTGTCCAAAACTTATTTATATGACAAGCCTAATGTCAAGACTTGACTTAAACCGAGTGATCGATCAGATGCATCGGTTAAGAGTTTATCTGCGACACGGGCTGGTGTCTAAACTCGACTTAAACGGAGTGATCAAGCCGCAGCGACTGGGCTTATACAACTACTTGTAGAGAAAGCTCAATTGCAGGTTTCGGCACGAAACCATGCTTTTAGTAGCTGGACGTGCTTTGGTCGAATGTTTGTTGGAGGCAGCTATAAAGCACACCTTTGAATCATTTATACGATGTGTGTTGAGCTTGGTCCTTCCACTTAAGGCAAGTCTCTACCTATCACTCGTCATTACGGTTTTAGAACGGCGTCCTCTCCTTCCGGCTATCAAATATTGATGAATGCGGTGCGTCCAAACAAACTCTGTTCCTGAAGAGAGATTGTCTAAGTACGTTGTCAACATAGCCAATAATTCAACCTCCCCCAAAAAAAAAAAAACATAGCCAATCAATGCGGAAACGAATTCTACTAGAGATTAAGCGATACAACGAAAATTACAATTACACTCGAATTGCTTAAACACTCTCAGTGTTTCCCAAACCCTAATAATATCAAATAACTCATGCAGTATTTAGTCCTACAATTTTTTGATAAATAATTTTTTCATTTTATGATGGAATTACACGCAAATCTTAAACTCATAAAATTTATTTGGCTCGAACAATATTTCTTATTGGATGTCATTCACGAATAAACTCACGAAATAGCCCCGAAAGGCACTCGCTTGAGAAACTGTGCTTCAATATTTCTTGACCAACGAAAGCAACCCGCGGCCACGAGCACATATCTAGATGTATATATGTCTCTGTCCTGGGAACCCGAATCAACTGCTTTCGCCAACTTCAAATAGGATTTTATTTTCCTTATTTTTTTTTTAATTTCTATTTAGCGCATATATAAGTCACGATCAATCCCAACATTTTCTTTTTCTGACTTGTATTTCACGGTTCAGACTCCAACGTGAGGACAGTGGTGACAAGGCAATAGACGCGATCGCGACTGCTTTGCAGCACCGAGAAACGGGATGAATTTTTTGGATCCCACGCGCCTTAGTTATCTTTGCTCTAGAAGTAGGGTTTTTTGCGCCCCTAGAACGGAGAGAGATTCTAAAAAGCATTTTATGGACTTCTTTTTTTTTTTTTTTTTTTTTTTGTATTTTTTCATTTTGCGTTTCTGAATTTTTTCTTTTTCGGTTGTGCAGGGGATCTCTGACTCCCCGACCCTCTCCAGCGTAGCGGTGCAAACGGAAAGGAAATGGCCTGCCACAATTTTCCCGGGCCAATTCGGTTTGGGCTAGACATGTGAGAATGGATTGTAAACCTATTTTTTAACCCATATGTGATGGGATGAGTTCAATAGATGGGTTTAAATATAAATATTTTTCTTTTTTTCTTTGTTTTTTTTTTTTTTTGCTTAAACAACAAAGCATTATGTCTTGCTAAATTAAAGAGTGGGGTTGGATTTTGATTTTTTACTAGATTATGATCACATAAATGTGCTTCTAGTTATTTATCTACACGATTATTATAGAAAGTAAAAAGAGTTTACTACTTTTAAGGAAGAGATCTCAATCGTTTTTTTTTCTTCCGCCAAAATTTGCAAAATATTTTTCTTAAAAATAATCGATCATTTTGCTTGACATAAATAATTAGTCGGGGATGGAACGGGAGTGATTAGTTTTAAGGATTTTTCTTTTTCAAATTAAATCTCATATGTTTTTCTAGAACCCACCGCTCCTAAAATCAGCAAAGGAGCTTTCCGGAAGATGAGATTAGCCAATATAATCCAAAAACAAGTATCTTGGACTATGGAATCGGGGAGGGGCTGCTGGATGGCGGGGCCCTTCCCTTTGACGTAAATAATACGATCCACCTCTTCGTGCTCGGGCTGAAAAGAAAAAACAAAGAACGGGCGGACGCCGTTACGAAACAAGAGCTGAAACAGCACTCAATGAATCGCTTTCCAGTAAAAATGCCAATCGCCGTTCGTTCTACATAAAATATGGCATTGTTGGAAAATATTTTTTAAGAAAATGATTGATGGGAGAACAGTAACAATTCGAACAATATCAAATCAATGCAGCGAAATAAAATAATCTCTCCTCTTGTGAACACAAGATGATTCTTTTACGTGGAAAACCTTCTCGATGTGAGGAGATAAAAAATCACGAGACTGGAGTCCACCCGAAATTCTTCACTATCAACAAAATTGTTCTTCTCTAGCAAATACTAGAGGTACATAGCAGCAAATATCTCAAGAACATAATTTTTGGCAATACACATGAATTTCACAAGAGATCAATGATAAATCTGACAAAAAACGTAAGTTTTGATCAATCCATGAAAAACCTGATGTTGGGAGCTTCAAACGAAAATCAAACCATTCAAATTCGATAAAATTGCGCTACGAACATGCTGACAAAATTCAGCTCAATCGGACCACGAATCGACCTCCAATGCCAACTTGATGTAAATCAGAAATTGCGCTAAATCTCAGATTTTTTGCTTTCTCTTTTTCTCTTATTTCTATTTCCTTTTGCAACTATCACTTTATATAAATAGTGAGAAACTATATTTCCTTATATAACTTATCATATGGGCTTAAGCTTTTTTTGGGCTTGCAACTCATTGGGCCTCCTCCACATAAGATTGAACCTAGCTAACAAATTTCCCCCTGACACCAATGTGGAGGGATTCACCATCCTTGCTATCAATTGGCAATGTTCAAGTTTTTCTCTTGGTAGAGTTTTCGTCATCATATCAGAGCCATTATGATCTTTATAAATTTTCTCAAGTTCCAACAACTTTTCATCTAGAACATCTCTTATACAATGATATCTAACATCAATATGTTTTGATCAAGAATGAAAAAATGAATTCTTATCAAGATAAATTGCGCTTTGATTATCACAAAATAGCACATACCTCTTTTGCTTGAACCTAAGTTCTTCTAAGAACTTTTTCATCCATAGCATCTCTTTACTAGCTTCAGCGGCTGCAATAAATTCAGCTTCGGTTGTAGAAAGTGTAACACACTTCTGCAATCTTAACTTCCATAACACAACTCCACCCATAAAAGAAATCAAATAACCTAAAGTAGATTTACGAGTATCAATATCTCCTGCCAAGTCGGAATCTGTGCATCCAACTAACTTAAGTTTCCCGGTCCCGAAATTGAGTTTCAAATTTGAAGTTCCCCGAAGATACCTCATAATCCACTTCACTGCATTCCAGTGCTCTCTGCATGGATTTGATAAATAGTGACTAACAACGCCAACTGAGTGCGCCAAGTCTGGGCATGTACATACCATCGCATACATTAAGCTTCCTACAGCTGAAGCATATGGAACACTTTCCCTATCTTTCTTCTCTTTATCAGTCATAGGACTTTGCTTCATATTTAACTTAAAGTAGGTAGCAAGAGGAGTACTAACCACTTTAGCCTCGTCCATGTAAAATTTCTGAAGGATCTTTTCGATATATTTCTCTTGCGACAAAAACAACTTCTTAGCATCCCTATCTTGGGTAATTCTAATGCCAAGAATCTACTTCGCTGAGCCCAAGTCTTTCATGGCAAAAGACTTGCTCAACTGTTTCTTCAATAACTCAATTCTTGAAACGTTCCTGCCAATAATCAGCATATCATCAACATAAAGTAAGAGAATAATAAAATCATCATCAGAAAATTGTTGGACAAACACACAGTTATCCGATGAAGTCTTCTTATAGCCCTATTTTGTCATAACTAACGCAAACTTTTTATACCATTGTCTTGGTGCTTGTTTTAGGCCATAGAGACTTTTCTTCAATTTACACACATAATCCTCTTTCCCTTTCATTTTGAAATCCTCAAGTTGTTCCATGTATATCTCCTCCTCCAAGTCACCTCGTAAGAATGCTGTTTTAACATCCATTTGCTCAATTTCCAAATCTAGGGTAGCTGCCAAGCCTAGTACCACACGAATAGAAGACATTTTCACTACCGGAGAAAATATATCATCAAAATCAATACCATTTCTTTGACCGAATCCCTTAACAACCAATCTAGCTTTGTACCGTGGTTGTGAAGTATCTTGCTTCAACCTATATACCCACTTGTTCTTCAAAACTCTTTTACCTTTAGGTAACTTCACCAACTTAAAAGTATTATTATTATAAAGTGACTGCATCTTATCTCGTATAGCATCGAACCAATTGTTTTTGTACTCATTTTCTATTACTTCTGCATAGCACTTTGGTTCACCTGCATCAATCAATAATACATACTTATTTTCAGAATACCTGGTGGAAGGTCGTCGATCTTTAACAGATTCCGGATTGGAACATGCAGTGGAACATCTAATTGAGCCTCTGGTTTAGGAATAGTACTATCTATTTCAACATGTTCAGGAACATGTGCGTTATTTGGAACATTGACTTCATGCCGCTCTTCATCAACCTGTGTAGGAATATTTGTAAGAGGAACTGGATCCAAATCAACCAGATTATCACTAACCTGTGGTGCTGAAATCATCTCTGCTTTCTCAATATCATCTATTGTTTGATCTTCCATAAACACGTCTTTGCTTCTTACAATTTTCTTTTCAACAATCATAAAATTTGTAGCCAAGCATATCCTGTCCATAACTGATAAATATGCACTGTCGTGTTTTCACATCAAGTTTAGACCTCTCATCTTTGGGAACATGCACAAATGTTTTGCACCCAAAGACACACAAATAATCATAAGAAACATCTTTGCCTGTCCAAATTCTATTAGGAACATCAAACTTTAAAGGAATGCATGGAGTAAGATTTAATACATGCACAACTGTACTTAAAGCCTCACCTCAAAAGGATCCAGGTAGCTTTGATTATGAAAGTAAGCATCTTACCCTTTCAATTAGTGTTCTATTCATTCTCTCATCTAAGCCATTTAACTGAGGCGTCTTAGGAGGTGTCTCTTGATGTCAAATACCTTGTTGTCTACAATATTCATCAAAAGGTCCAATATATTCTCCCCTGTTATCAGTTCTGATGCATTTCAATTTCTTTCCAGTCCATCTCTGAACTGAAGCCTGAAATTGCTTAAAAGCATATAACACTTGATCTTTAGTTTTCAAGGTATGAATCCAAATTTTCCTTGAAAAATCATCTATGAAGGTAACAAAATAAAGAGAGCTACCAAGTGATTTTGTTTTCATAGGACCGCAAACATCAAAATGCACTAAATCCAAAAGATACTTGACTTTCTTGAAGGAGGGGAGCTTTTAAATGCAACTTTGTTATGTTTTCCTGCTAAACAGTGAGCACACTTCTTTAGCGCTGAACTTTTCAATCTTGAAAGGAGCTTCTTTTTAGCCAATATTGACAAACTCTTCTCACTGATGTGACTGAACCTCTTATGCCATAATTCAGCTGCATCTTAGCTATCTACTACATTAATTTTGTCTGTGGATAACTTTGCTTGCATAATGTACAACGAAGAATATTTTTTACCTTTAGCCACAACAAGAGAACCTTTGGTGAGCTTTCATTAACTATTACTGAAAGTGTTGCAACACCCCTCATCATCCAACTTGCCTGTAGAAATCAAATTCAAGTGGATATCAAGTATATGTTTAACATTATTCAATACTAACCTTATGCCATTGCTAGTTTTTAGGCACAGATCACCAATGCCTACAGCTTGAGCTAGTCCATTGTTTCCTATCTTCAGAAATCCGAAATCACCTGACCTGTATAATGTAAAGAAATCCCTACGAGACGTAGCATGAACGGATGCACCACTATCAATTATCCAACTTGTCTCATGAGATACAAAATTTACCACATCACCATAAAAAATAGTGAGAAAGTCTTCTTTAAGTGCAGCGACGCGATTGTCATCATTGTCATGATCACTTTTCTTCTCTTTACCTTTCTCCTTTTGTTTCTCAATTTTTAACTGGCGACAAAACCTTTGAATATGTCCCTTCTGATGATAATAATGGCACTCAACATTAGCAAATTTATTATACTTACCTCTGCTTTTGTCTCGACTTTTATCTCTATTTTTCGGACCTTGAGACTCACTTCTTCCCCTTTTCTCGACAACCAAGGCATCAGAATGTGAAGAGGGCGATCCTTGTGTCTTCCTTCTCATCTCTTCATTCAAAATACTACTTTTGGCCAAATCCATGGTAATCGTACCATTTAGGGCAGAATTAGACAAAGATGTTCGAAACATCTCCCAGGAATCCGGCAAAGTACCAAGCAACCATAGTGCTTGTATCTCATCATCAAACTTGATTCCCATCGTAACCAACTGATTTATAATTCCTTGAAAATAATTTAAATGATCAGTCAAATGAGTACCATCTTGATATCTCAGAGCCATTATCCGTTTTATAAAAAATAACTTATTATTCCCAGTCTTTTGAGCATATAACTGTTCGAGCTTATCCCATAAACTGCATGCATGTGTTTTCTCAATAATATGATTCAAAACATTATCATCCATCCACTGCCTAATATAACCATACACTTGATGATGAAATATAGACAATTCAGTATCAGTTTTATTCTCTGGTTTCTTCTTGGCAAATATGGGCAAATAAAAATCTTTTACATATAAAAGGTCTTCCATCTTCCCTTTTCAAATATGATAATTTGAACCATTCAGTATAACCATTCTACTTGTATTCGTTTCCATTGTTTAACACAAGACAGAAAAATCAAGCAATAACCAGATGCTTTGATACCACTCTAATGGGAGAACAGTAACAATTCGAACAATATCGAATCAATGCAGTGGAATAAAATAATATCTTCTCTTGTGTAAACCTAATAGGAATCAATATAGTAGAGTAAAATAAATACCAATAACGCGAATACAAGACAATTTTTTTTTTTTTACGTGGAAAACCTCCTCGATGTGAGGAGATAAAAAACCACGAGATCGGAGTCCACCTGAAATTAATCACTATCAACAAAATTGTTATTCTCTAGCAAATACTAGAGGTACATAACATCAAAGACTTCAAGAACATAATTCTTGGCAATACACATGAATTTCAGAAGAAATCAATGATAAATCTGACCAAAAATGCAGGTTTGGATCAATTGATGAAAACTTGATGTATGGAGCTTCAAACGAAAATCAAACCGTTCAGATTTGATAAAATTGCGCCACGAACATGCTAACAAAATTTCAACTCAATCGGACCACGAATCAACCTCCGATGTCAGCTTGATGTAAATCAAATATTGCCCAAAATTCCAGATTTACTGCTTTCTCTTTTTCTCTTGTTTCTATTTCCTTTTGTGACTATCACTTTATATAGATAGTGAGAAACCATATTTCCTCATATAACTTATCATATGGGCTCAAGCCCTTTTTGTGCTTGCAACTCATTGGGCCTCCTCCACATAGGAGTGAACCCAGTTAACAATGATAATATTTTGCTGGTGTTCAACTGAAACTTGAAAACGAGCTACAAAATATTTTCTATTGTTTGTTAAGGAAAATATTTTCCTCCATTCACTCTATTCAATAATTTCTTTTCTATTATTTTATTTTATTTAAATCAAATTTGAAATTTTCCTTTTCTTTCGGTTTCTTTCTTTTTCTTATTCTTCTTCTTCCTTAGCCAATTGTCGACCACGACCTATGATCGGTCATAGGTGAGCTCTGTTGGAGAAATCTTTCTGGAATATTTTGAAACTGACAAAACGTTTCTATTAGTCTAATCTGAAGCTTTGCAGACTCTACTATTAAAGTCTGAAGACCTCCAGACTACCAGACTCAAGACTCAAAGTCTATTCTCATTGACAGTTTCTAATCCGTTGAAGAAAGGCTATTTAGATCTACTTCATTAAGGATTTGGCCTTATCGACTGGAGAAGACCTCTTGGCTGGATATGACATAACGGATTTCTTTATTCATATCAAGAATGATTAAAGATCCGATGATTGGCGAAGTATTCTTGGAAGGTTCTACTTATGGAAACCAAGATCCTGATTGTATGGGCGAGCAGGATTGATGGGCTAACGACATGTTCCTTTAATATCTCTAACAATCTTCCTAATTGATTCTATCCAACGGGAGGATTGGAAGAATTCCTTTGGTAAGTGCCAACGGGTATGATGGCACAAAGGAGTATAAAAGGAAGACGTTCCAGGTGTTTGAGGTGTGTATGATAGAAGAATTCTAAAGTCTGAAGCTCTTTGATTCTTAGTCAATTCATTTGCTGAGCGAAATCTTGTGCGTAAAAGAGAGTCTATACTTTGAGATATCCTGAGGAAGTGTGATAGAATATCTACACTATGGAATCAAGGGAAAGCGGTGCTGTAACATCTCTTTTGTTCATAGTGAAATCCAGCCAGTAGGCTGTCAGTGCAAAAGAGTGGACGTAGGCTTGAAATAAGCCAAACCACTATAAACCTAGTGTTCAATTTTCTCTTCCCTACTCTCTACTTTACTTTGTTCTTAGTTCGTTTTGTTAACTAAAGGATAGCTTCCTTTCTATTGTTTGCCTAGTATTGCTTTCATATCTCGAGAAATTATTTAAACACCTATTCACCCCCTAGGTGCTATTACTAGCTATATCAATTGGTATCAGAGCTTGTGTACTCACTCTGTTTGAAGTGTTTTACTTCAGAGTTAAAGATCCATGGCTAGTATGCTAGCTCCAAGGCTAGTGGAAGGGCAGAGCAATACCAGACCACCTTACTTTGATAGAAATGATTACAATATCTGGAAAAACAAGATGAAAGTGTTTCTACGATCAAATGATCCTCTGGAATGGGACGTTGTAGAAAAAGGAATCACTTTTAAAGCTGCATTTGTCACAGAAAGAGGAAAAGAAACTGTGGAGTCAAGTGAAATGACTCAGGAAGAGATAATCAAGAGACAAGCTCTTGATGCAAAAGCAATTTATTCTTTATATTGTGCTTTATCACCTACTTAATATAATAGAATATCTTCTTGTGATACAGCAAAAAAAGTCTAAGATAAATTACATATCACCTATGAAGGAACTGATCGAGTGAAAGAGACCAGAATCAATATTCTCCTCGGTCAATATGAAGCCTTCAAAATGAAATAAGGAGAATCTATAACTGACATGTTTAGTCGTTTTACATAAATCGTGAATGGTCTTCAAATTCAAGGTAAACCAATTTATGATCTCATGAAGGTAAACAAGTTACTGCGTGGACTCTCCAAGGATTAGAATCACATAAAGACCTCAATAAGAGAGACACAAAGAATCATGCCACTGTCTGTCGATGAGTTGGTTGGAACTCTTCAATCTTATGAAGTGGAACGAATCAATGAAGACGAAGATCCTAAAGGTAAGAAATCAATTGCATTAAAATCCAATGATGATTCTAATGTCACAGATTCTGAAGACGATATGAACAATGAGGAGCTTGCTCTCATGATAAGAAGATTCAAAAAGCTAAACAGAAAAGGAAGAAGATTCAATCCAAAGAAACAGAATTTTCAAAAGCAACAGACCAAGTCTGTTGATGATGATGAATCAAACAAAGATGTAGTCTGCTTTGAATATAAGAAAAAGGGACACATCAGACCTAACTGTCCTCTTCTGAAAAAGAAGAAAGGAAAAGCTGAAAAGTATCGAAAGGCTCTTAAAGAAGAAACCTGGAGTGATACAGAGTGTGAAGAAAGTGATGATGATTATGCCAACATATGTCTAATGGCACAATCAGATTCAAATTCAAACTCCGAGACAGACTCAGATTCAAATAGTGAATTTGAGGTAAGTAACTTTAAAATCCCTGTTAAAGTTTCCAAATACATTGATGAGCTGTGTTTTAGTCTTAAGACTTCCCTTAAAAGGATTTCCGAACTTAAAAGGGAAAACTCTGCACTAAAACAACAAGAAAATATTTTGAAAGAAAAGTTGAAACATTAAGACACGAATGTTTCTACTCTTAAAGAAAGCGAAGATAATCTATTGAAAGAAAATGCATTTTAAAAAAATGACTTATCAAATATTTCAAAAAGATTCTCAATAGAATCTGAGAAACTTGAAAAAATTCTTTCAGCATAAAGACCTTATTTCAACAAATCTGGTTTAGGAATGACAGCAGAAACCATTCCTTTAATTGATTTTCCTAAAGTAAAGGAAAGAATTAAGTAGAGACCTTCAAAGACATTTTACAAAAATCATTTTCAAAAAGTATTTGTAAAACCAAAGGGGTCGAAATGCTCTCGGATGTTCAAAATGCAATAGTGCGATCATTTTGAAAAAGAGTGTCCTATGGTTTGGAAACCTGTTAAGAAAGTATGGGCAAAAACCACATATCATACTAACACCAATGGACCCAAGAAAATATGGGTATCAAAAAAAGTTTAAGTCTTTTTAAATGCAGGTCACTATCAAGAAAAAGATAAATGGTATCTGGATAGTGGATGCTCAAGGCATATGACAGGAGACTCAAATTGCTTCATTAAGCTCGTTCAAGTAAATGGTGGAAAAGTCTCATTTGGAGGAAACAACAAAGGAAGAATTGTGGGATTTGGAACTGTAAAGATTGGAAAGCTCACAATAAGCAATGTTTCCCTAGTTGAAGGACTCAACTACAATCTGCTCAGTATTAGTCGGCTGTGTGATACTGGTTTCAAAATCAATTTTCAAGAAGGAATATGTTCAGGAACCAGTAAAGACTCTACTCAGTCATTCATGGGCCGAAGACATGGAAATATCTACCTCTTGGATGTGAAACCAGATGAATCGCAATGTCTAATCTCAATTCAAGATAAAGCAAACTTATGGCACATAAAGCTTGGGCATATCAATATGAAGCAGATAGCCAAAATTTCAGCAAAGAAGCTTGTTCGTGGTCTACCCAAATTATCATACCAAAAGTCTAATCTATGTACACCATGCATACTGGGAAAATATGTAAGAAATTCCTTTAAACCAATAAATCAAGTTTCCACTAATCGTGTACTGTAGCTTTTGCATATTGACCTTTTCGGACCTACCAGAACTCAAAGTATTGGAGGTAAGAAATATTGCCTAGTAATTGTGGATGATTACTCACGATTTACTTGGGTATATTTCCTGGCAAGTAAGTCTGAAACTTTCTCTTACTTTGAAAAGTTTGCAAAAAATGTTCAAAATGAAAAAGGGTATGTTATCTCAAGTATAAGACAATTCTGTGATGAATTTGAAAATCATGATTTTACAAAATTCTGTGATGAATTTGGTTTTCAGCATGTGTTCTCATCTCCATATACTCTAGAGCAAAATGGGGTTGTGGAAAGAAAGAATAGATCACTTCAAGAAATGGCTAGAACTCTTTTAATTGAAAGTAACGTCTCTTCACATTTTTGGGCTGAAGCAGTTTCAACAGCATGTTACATTATAAATAGAGTTTTTCTAAGGCCTATTATGGAAAAAAAAAACCCCTATGAGTTATTCAAAGGAAAGAAGCCTATTGTTTCATATTTTCATGTGTTTGGATGCAAATGCTTTATATTGAAAAATGCAAATGATAGAGTTGGTAAGTTTGAAGAAAAATCAAACGAAGGCATCTTCCTCAGATATTCTACCTCAAGCAAAGCCTACAGAGTCTATAACAAGAAGAGTCAATCTGTGGAGGAATCAATGAATGTCAAATTCCAGGATTCTATGCAAAATGAATCTGCTCAGACTCATCTTGAAAAATTTGAACCTGCTCCAGACTTTACAAAGTCTAAATCTCAAGAAGCAACTCAGACTCTGAAAGACCAGCAACAAATGGTTATTGAAGATTCAAATGAAGGTAAGTGATCATCAACCTGACAAATCAACCAGTAACTGGAAGCATAAGTCCAATCATCCCAAAGATCTCATTATTGGTGACATTAATAAAAGAATTCACACAAGATCCAAAAGGCGCGAAGAGTCTAGCGCTGTGGCCCTTATTTCTGAAATAGAACCAAAAAGCATAGAAGAAGCTCTATCTGATGAAAGCTGGATTGAAGCTATGCAAGAAGAACTCAGACAATTCAGTATTAATGATGTCTGGGAGTTAACTCCTAAACCAAAAGGGAAATCTATTATTGGAGCGAAATGGGTTTTCAGAAACAAGATGAACGAAAAAGGTAAAGTTGTAAGAAACAAAGCAAGACTCGTGGCCAAGGGATATACGCAAGAAGAATGGATAGACTATGATGAAACTTATGCACTAGTAGCAAGGTTAGAAGCAATTCAATTATTACTTGCTTTTGCTTGTTATAAGAATTTCAGGTTATTCCAAATGGACATCAAAAGTGTTTTTCTGAATGGATTTATCCATGAGGAAGTCTATGTGGAACAACCACCTGGGTTTGAAGGCCCAAAGAAGCCATACTCAGTATTCAGACTAAAAAAAGCCTTGTATGGATTGAAGCAAGCACCTCGAGCTTGGTATGAAAGGCTAAGTAAGTTTTTAATTCAAAATGGCTTTGAAAAAGGTAAAGTAGACACTACTCTGTTTATCAAAAGAGAAAGCAAAAGTTTTCTACTTGTTCAAATATATGTTGATGATATCATTTTTGGATCATCTAATGAAAGTTTGTGCAAGAAATTTTCTAAGTCTATGCAGGATGAATTTGAAATGAGCATGATGGGTGAACTAACCTTCTTTCTTGGAATTCAAGTGAAACATTTGAATGAATGGACTTTTATTCATCAAGAAAATTATGCTAAAGATCTTGTCAAAAAGTTTGGACTGGAAAATTGCAAAAAGATTGAAATACCAATGTCAAGTTCTTTGAAGATAGACAAAGATGAAAGAGGAAAGAAAGTTGACCAGAAGCTATACAAGAGTATCATTGGTTCACTTCTCTATCTTACTTATCGCTTCTAGACGACATTTTGTTTAGTGTTTGCATTTGTGCCGATTTCAAGCGACCCTAAAGAATCTCATCTAAGCGCTGCAAAGCGTATTATCAAATACATTGCTTCAACTTCAAGCATCGGCCTTTGGTATCCTAAAAAGGGAGACTTTACTCTTCTTGGATATTCAGACGCAGATCTAGTCGGTTGCAGAGTTGATAGAAAGAGCACCTCGGGTATCTGTCAGTTACTTGGAAGCAGGACAATGTCTTGGTTTTCAAGGAAGCAAAATACAATAGCTCTTTCTACAACAGAAGTAGAGTATGTAGCTCTTGGAAGTTGTTGTTCACAAATTCTGTGGATAAAACAACAGCTAAGAAACTTTGGAATTGAAGATTCATGCACGGAGATTAACTGTGACAACACCAGTGCAATCAATCTTACCAAAAATCCGATTCTTCACTTAAGAGTAAAGCATATAGAAATTCAATATCACTTGATTAGAGATCATGTTCAAAATGGAAAAGTTTCAATTCAGTTTGTTGACTCAAAGAACTAACTGGCGGATATATTTACAAAGCCTTTGGAGAAAAGTCATTTTGAAATCATCCGTTCCAGACTCAACATTTTGAAGCTTGAAGAAGTTAAAGTTTAGAGACTCTCAGTCTCAGACAATCATGGTTCTTGACTTCAAGCAAGGAATCTTTCAAAGACTGAGAAAGATGTCGTCTTCAAGAAAGTCTTCAAGAATCGCAAGCAGGGGACCACGGCGAATGAGTAAGGGGCCTACTCACTTTGATCTCACCGAGGAAGAGGAGTCACCAAGTCAGCAGCAGAGCCCACAACATTCTCAGCAGTGTCATTCTCCACCATCTAGTCCATAGGATGCTGGTCATCAATAAGAGGAAGAAATCATTGAAGACGCGGATCCTGTAAGAGTTCAAAAACCCTCTTTTATTTATAAGCTTTACCATGCTTTAAAGAGCATTGGTACTCCATTGAACTACATCGATGAGTTTCTTAAGGACAAGGGATATGGGAATGAGTACATCTTTTTGCAAAAAATGGAGAGTTTGGAAATTACTCCAAAGGGGTTGGCAGAAAAAACCCTTGCAAATATCCCAAGTGATCCGCGTGTTGGAGGATTTAATCCGATAGATGGAAATGATGATGACAGATTGTACAAAGAATTTTAACCAAGAATGGGTGTTGCGTCGAAAATTCGAGGAAAAAGAACAGAGTTGTTTAGATTGAAGGAACATAAGGATCTATACTCCAAATTGTTGAAGCGTGTGGTGATAAACCCTAGGAGTGTGGATTTTGATTTTTTTGATGCTGTAAATGTAAATTTTAGGGAAAAGTTCAGTTTTCTTCAGCTTAAACAGTTCTGTTTGGACACCACAGAAGCCTATGCTCAATTAACTGCATATTTCTATTCAAATCTTAGTTTCTTGGATGCGAATAGAATCTCTTTTAGTGTCCGAGATCAGGACTTTGTAGTGGATGTGGATATGTTGGCAGATGTGATTGGGGTTGAGAGAGGGAGATATCAACCCATCAATGTCTCTATAGCTCGTGCAACATTGGAACTTTTTAAAGACAGAATGACAGAGGGAAGGATTTCCTACTCAAGGATGCATGCGTTCAATATTCTGCTTCACAAAATTGTGATTAATTGCCTCAGATCGAAATCAACCTTCAAGACTGATGTTTCTAATTCAGAGGCAAAGCTGATGTACGCCATCAATGTTGGGAAAAATTTTTCTCTTCCTCACACTATTCTGTTTCACATGTATAGAGTAGTGGTGAAGGACAAGGGGCAACTTCCTTATCCAAGTCTTGTGTCAAAGATATTCAAACATTTGAATATTCAGCCTCCACAAATTCTCTACATTCAACCATGTGACAAGATGGTGGTAGGACTGAAAATGGTGTCCAAAATGCGTCTGAAAGAACTCGACAAGGAGTTGGAGAAATTTAAGGAGAAAACCCCTGTCAAATCTCATCAAGTCTCTTCAGCAGCGAAAAGAAAAGGGAAGGAGCCCATGGTTGCTCCATCCAAAAGGAGAAAAGTTCTCATTACTGATGAAGATGATGAGGATGACCTCACAATTTCTGCCATAGCATTAAAGAAGCCGAGTCGTTCTGTTCCAGAATCAATGGAATGACAGGAGAAAGAAGCAGAGGAGAGAGAAGAACAGGAGATAGAAGAAGAAGAAACATAAATAGAGAAGCAAGAAGCAGAGGAGAAGGAAGAAGAGGAGAGAGAAGCTAAAGAAAGAGAAGAAGAGAAGAAAAGGTTTGAAGATGAAGACAGAGAAAATCAATAGGAAGGAGAGCATGAGGAACTCTCTTATCCACCTAAAGCCATGGAAACAGGGGGAGATGGTGAAAACAGAGGAATGTCCTCATATCCTGTTTCAACCGTGAAGGAGTCGATCGCTCTCCAAAGAGATCTAGAAGACATTCATGCCTCTCAATTTCCTAAGGAGGGACATGGTGCTTCATCGCCAAATCTGCGTGATTATGCTGATATACCATCGTCTGCTTTTACCCCATCAGATCGTGCCAAAGCAGTACGCAGACTGATAATTCAGCAGATTTTCGCAAAATCATTGATGTTCTTTTGGAAATACGGGGTCAGATATATGCTTTGGAAAGCGAAGTTCACAACTTGAAGAATGCAGGACAAGCTTCTTCCGTTTCATTGTCTGATCAGATCCAAGCCCTTGCTCTTCAGATTCAAGCCAATGCTAAAGGTGAAGAGGTGGATCATCTAAAGGAAGAATTAAAAAAGTTGAAAGGCATCATCCAGTCCATGGGAGATTTCCAGCTTGTTCGCATTCCCAAGCAAACTTGACTCCATTATATTCCCATCTCAACCTTTTTTATGATGACAAAAAGGGGGAGAGATGCGAGATTTGAAATCTTTGAACTTAAACTTGTTGAATTTTTAGTTGTTTTGATGTGTGTGTGACTTGTGTGTCTGTGTCTGGATGAGGATCGACTGAACGTGGATTTGGATTTGGATTTGACTGCTATTTATATTAAGTACTATTGATATCTTATGAATGGCTAAGCTCTCATGAAAGACTAACCTATCTTCTGTGGTTGCAGATTCTAGTGTTATCATTAAGCTATTAATCTTTATGAGATATCCATATTTGCTTGAGTAATATTTTGCAGGTCAAAGTTATTCAAATCTGCAGGAAAGTTTTGTCATCATCAAAAAGGGGGAGATTGTTGGAGAAATCTTTCTGGAATATTTTGAAGCTGACAAAACGTTTCTATCAGTCTAATCTGAAGCTTTGCAGACTCTACTATTAAAGTCTGAAGACCTCCGGACTACTAGACTCAAGACTCAAAGTCTATTCTCATTGATAGTTTCTAATCCGTTGAAGAAAGGCTATCCAAATCTACTTCATTAAGGATTTGGCCTTATCGACTGGAGAAGATCTTTTGGCTGGATATGACATAACGGATTTTTTTATTCAGATCAAGAATGATTAAAGATCTGATGATTTGCGACGTATTCTTGGAAGGTTCTACTTATGGAAACCAAGATCCTGATTGTATGGGCGAGCATGATTGATAGGCTATCGACATGTTCCTTTAATAGCTCGAACAATCTTCCTAATTGATTCTGTCCAACAGGAGGATTGGAAGAATTCATTTGGTAAGTGCCAACGAGTATGATGGCACAAAGGAGTATAAAAGAAAGACGTTCCAAGGGTTCGAGGTGTGTATGATAGAAGAATTCCAAAGTCTGAAGCTCTTTGATTCTTAGTCAATTCATTTGCTGAGCGAAATTTTGTACGCAAAAGAGAGTCTATACTTTGAGATATCTTGAGGAAGTGTGATAAAATATCTACACTGTGGAATCAAGGGAAAGCAGTGTTGTAACATCTTTTTTGTTCATAGTGAAATCCAGCCCCGAGGTCGTCAGGGTGCGAAAGAGTGGACGTAGGCTTGAAATAAGCCGAACCACTATAAACATTATGTTCAATTTTCTCTTCCCTACTCTCTACTTTACTTTGTTCTTAGTTCGTTTTGTTAACTAAATGAGAGCTTCCTTTCTATTGTTTGCTTAATATTGCTTTCATATCTCGAGAAATTATTTAAACACCTATTCACCCCCCTCTAGGTGCTATTACTAGCTATATCAAGCTCGAGCCTCGCCATAGGCTGTTGGCGAGGCTCTAGCTTACTAGATTCCAATGAGGTCGAGCCTCGCTTGATCCGACGAAGCCGAGCTCGCTCAACGATAGCAAGCTAGATCCTCGCTATCTTATGGCCAGCAATCGGCTGAGGAAGAAGAGCAAGAAAAATAAAGAAAATGAAAAGAAGAAGAAGAAGAAGAAATAAAAACTCCTTTTTTCAAAAATATATAAAAAAAAAAAAAAAAAAAAGTAAAAGGAAGAGTTGTTTTGTGAAAAAAAAAGGTGAGGTAAAAGAAAATATGGAAAAATATTTTCCCGTACTTGAAAAGTGGGAAACATTTTCCCCAATTTTAGAAGACTTTTTGTTCCATTGATGGAAAATATTTTTCTCAACTAGTTTGTTTTCCATGAAACCAACGCCTGAAAATTCGGAAAAGTTTTCCTGAAAGTTATTTTTTTTGTGAAATAAGTGGAAAACCTTCCTTCATTTTCCTTTCATTTTCTGCAACTCCAAATTGCCATGATCATTTGGATACAGTGTTTCATATATACAAAGACGTATTTTCCCCCTTTTTTCAGATTTTTTTAAATTCCATCGTTCTATATTAAATGAACTGTAATTTCATTGTAATCCTTCGATTAAATTTATTGACACTTTTAGAGTAAGAATATATGTTGCTAAATGGAAATAAAATTACGATCGAAACTAGAAGAACTTTCGTTCCGTTGATGGGTTGTATTAGTTATTCATTTTTAAATTCTACCTTAATTTGAAATGAAGTAGATTTATGTCAATATATTTTTGGTCTTAGCGACTTACACTTCAAATGATAATTCTATTAATAAGGGGTATTGTCTTTTAAATTTGATGCCTCGGTTGAATTCTTAGTGAGCTCGAGCTATTAAAATAAATATATCTTTTCGAATTTGTTTGAGAATTCGTTGACCGAGTCGAAGGAAAGAAAGGTGTCGGTCGGTCGCTCGACCGCGCAATCACTGGCTCCTTGGATTTGGAAAAAAAAAAAAAAAAAAGATTGCCGTGCGCTAGAGGACTACCTAAATTTTGACTTACCATCATGTCATTATCAAATTTAGCACTCCTAATCCTCGCAAGGGTAGGACTGACATTTCACCCTAAGTGGTGCGCCTACCTTCTAATATATGTGGGTATACATCGTTTGAACCGTGCCTACGCTTTGCATTTAGCAAGTGATATTACTCTTGGCTTCGCTTTACTTCAAGGCTTCTGGCAGATCGGATCGGTTTCGCAAGGTCTTGCTTCTCTGACATTCTCCACCGTTTCTATCATGTGCTTCTGAATCTATCTGACCCTTCATTTCTGCTTCGGCTTTTCGGATGAAATGGATTCTGGAAATGGTCCTTCTTGTGTGACATCCCAAATTTCTAATTCTATTTTCAAATTAAATGAGACAGACTTTTCATCGACGCGCTTATAGTTCAATTCTCCGAGCTGATGACTTACGAGATAACTAGTCTATTAGGTGAAGCCGTTAAGGAATTTAAATGCAATAGGCTTGAGAATCTGACCATGAACCTACTGCTCGACCGTATAAATCTGCAAGGATCATTATGATACTGTCAGAATCGAACAGAAATCAATAATAGGTCGATTCGACTAAGATATGTAATTAGAGCATAAGTGATTCCACCTGATTTCAATATCCTCGTCGACCGACACTGAACTGATTATTCTGTCATTTTGGGTATCTTGTGTTCATATTTGAAACCTCAAGATTTTCACGACAATCGAGAGTCGCCAATGTGTCGAATATTACTTCATGGCTTGAAAATAATCAACCACGGGTCAATTGCACTGAAAATTTCCTAAAAGCTTCTCGATAGATTAGGACGCGCTCGAATCATGCCAGATTGAAATTAACCGTGATTTTAAATCCGAATTCAGAAATTGAAAGTTCTGCCATGTCACAATTCATTTTAGGAACGTCGACTCATCTTCAGAAGATTTTTCTACAAACCGAAATTTTTGGCGGAAAAGCAAACTAAGGCTGTTTTTGTTCGGGATTGTTAGAGGGCTGTTTTTAATCGAATCTTCGGGATGCAAGTTGAATCATTTGATGGAGAAATGTCATGAGAAGGCCGAGGACACATGGGTTGATTTAATTGAGCTTCAATTGGATGGAATTGAGAGAGAATTGAATGGGGGAATGTCCAAAATTCGTAGCTCCCATGGCACACCACATTTTGCACCTATTGCCAAGCTTGTAGAGGAAGATTGGAGGAGAGAGAGAGAGTGGCTGAGGTCATGTGGTGTCATGGTGGAGGCAAAGCCAATGAGAAGATGGCAAGTGTTGAGCTCTAGAGAGCCCAAGGAGACCCCCCACTCTTCAGCAGCTTCTTCTCCTTTAATCCAAGGCTTTCTCCATTATTGTTGAAGGAGAGAAGCTCAGCAAAAACCAGAGGAACCGAGCAGCATTAGCCCTCCACCATCGCATGCCCATCGGACCCCATTTCCTCCTTTGTTTTCCCCTTGTTCCAGTTTTTGCTCCAACCGACCTTTCGCCAAAGATCCAAGTAAAAAGTTAACTTCCCGGTTAAATCAGCAAATGAGCCACCCATCGCTGCGAAGATGACATCCAGACCGTTCCGGAGCACCTCGCCGCTGGAACGATTCTCCGGCCGTCCCGTACGGCCGCTCGAAGCCGTCGCTCGCCGGACCGTCTAGACTCGCCTGGTTCCGCCTGTTTGGCCCGTTTCGCGGTTTTCAGCCATTTTCTCCCAATTTCTACCCTACCTCCACCCATACCAACCTCTAATAAGATTCCCTTGACCCTTGGGAGCCGCCGGTTGCCAAACACTCGCTCGCCGGAGCTTCGATCGGCCCATTTTCGCCGTTGAAGTTGCTGGTTTCTTCTATGCAGTTTAGCCTAGATCAGAAGTAGAAGATAGCAAGAAGTTCCAAACTTCGAGGCCCGTTTTCAGTGTCTTCTCGGCCTTCGTTGGTGTCAACGCTTCAGGGTTTATCGACCGCCTTGGCGACGTAGTCGCCGTGAACTCACCAGCGCGCAAAACCGGTGAGTTTATCCTCTAAACCTCGCTTAGTAAGATAATCATGCTTAAGGAGTGTTTAGATTAGTCTAATTAGGTTTAGGTGGTTAGATTAGATTATTTTAATGTAAATTAGATTAGTTGTATGATTAGTTTAATGGATGTTTAATTATGGTTAATTGTATGTTTAAATTAGTGTAATCTAGTTTAAGCCATAATTAATTATTTTTAATTAATTAATTAATTATTTCGCTTTTTTAAATATTATTTTATTATATTAAATTATTATAATATAATATTTAATTATTTAATTTTCGGAATTAAATTTAACTATTTAATAATTTCGAAAATTTTGTCTTTGGGATGGTCGGTCGTTAGAATTTCGCGCCGATCGCAAAGAGTGCGGTCGATTTGTGCTAATTATTTGTTAAATTGAGAAATTGAGTGGAAATAATGATTATGGTTAATAATTCCAAAGTGTGGCATTGAGTGAAATTGGAGAAGTTTTGGTATTTAACTTGAAAATACCCGGTGTTGGCTTTTGGCACCGTAATTGGTTTGTAGGATCAGTTTGAATCATTGGATGTTATTGGATTGTATACCTAGTTCTATGGTTTAAATATATGCACCGCTTTGGTGAGCAATTGGTTTATATATGTCAGCTTGAGAGAGCAATGATCGTTTATCAGCTTGTGAGAGCAACGATCCATATATCAGTTTGTGCGAGCTACCATCTATATCAGCTTGTGAGATCATTGCATCCATGTCAGCTTGTGTGAGCCGTGATTTATTAATGGATGGATAGATAGATGGTATGAATTGATAGATGATATGAATTGATAGATGGTATGAATTTATCGACGTATGAATTTCACTGACGTGCAGGAAGGACTGAGGCGAGGTAAGTCCTCTATTCTCTTTGTGTGGCTAGAGCACCCTCAAGCTTATTTTCTTCCTAATCGAGTTTTAGAGGGTAGGACTTGCTGAGACATTATCTCATCCCGGCTGTGGGATAATATTTCAGGTCCCTAGATGGCGGATCCTTCGGAGCTTTTTGGTAGACTAGTGAGGGTCGCTGAGAGAATTTTTGACTTCGTTGATCCCGACTGAAGAGCTGGCGAATGGACCTGTCTAGCTGATCTTAGGACAGCTTAGTTTTTGAGGACTGATCTTCTGTAGATCTTTTGTTAATAGCCTAGTCCTGTAAATGAACTGGTTTGATATGTATAAAAAGTATGTGGTTAGTTTTGAAAATGTGATCCTGCTTTTCTATCCCAATTGAATTTTGTTTGGGGATTATTTACTTGCTTTTGCATGTGCATCAAAAAGAGAATGGGTCGATGACGTGTCATGGGAAGTCACTTTTCTATCGACCGCAGTGGGATGTGCGCGTTCTCGAGGTTCAGGGCGTGACATCTTGCTTGCATGGGTTTGTGTGTGTGGTAACGTTCTAACGTGAAGATGAAGCTGATGAATGCGAAAATATCGATTGCGGCTTCTCGACAAATCTGCTTCTGGTTATTGATCTACATGATTATTATATACAATAGAAAGAGAGATCTTAATCGTTTTTTTAGCAAAATATTTTTCCTAAAAATAATTGATTATCTTGCTTGACATAAATAATTAGTCGGGGAAGAAGTTTTCATTGTAGACAATAATTTTCATTTAAACATTTTCCATGGAACAGGAGCAATCAGTTTCAAGGACTTTTCTTTTTCAAAATAAATCTCATATGTTTTTCTCTCCATTTTAGTAGAGAACCCACACATTCCTAAAATCGGCAAACGGAGCTTCCAGGAAGGTGAGGTTAGCCAATGTAATGCAAAAACAAGAATCTTGGACTATTGAATTAGGTAGGGGCTGTAGGACGGCGGGGCCCTTCGACATGAATAATAATACAACCACCTCTTCGTGCTCGGGTTGAAATGCAAGAACGAAGAACCGGGGGGACGCGGTTACGAGAGAAGGAGAGCTGAAACAGCTCGCAATGAATCGCCTTCCGGTAAACACAAGTCAAATCGCTGTCCCGAACTCGGGGCCCCCAAATCTTTCTTGGCGGTCCAATCGTGTCTAAGCGGAACACATACTTCATAAGAAAGATCACCACCATCTTCAACACGGTACTCACAAATTATATAGAAAAGAGAACCTTTTGGTTATCATGCTCAACAACCTCGTTAACTAAAATATCCTTATTTAATTTCATTATGCACCGATCATAACTTTCGCTTAAAATTGATTTCTTGTTCTTGGAGGAACAAAAGGGCGTCGACACGTGCTCGCTCGCTGTGGTTGGGGACATGAATTCCGGGATGATCGAAAGAGCCGTGCAGCCCGTCAGGGTAGGTGCCGTTCTTGCTTCGTACGTGCCTTCCACAGGGGTCGTCGATGCCGTCGATGCCACAAGAAGGATCGCGTTCACTTGAATTTGGGGTCACTCTGCGTGCTAAGCAATTTCTTTCCTTCTTCTTTTCTAAATCTTATGATCTTCCGTTGATACGCATTCAGGTGGTCAACACGATTTTTGGTGCCCCTTCTCATCTTGCGATTCAACCCGGTCTATGGAGTCCGTTTTCATCCTGAGATGCTGCATAAATGTATAAATCGGTCCATTGCCCACGCACGTCCCTTTCTCGGTCTGTAGGCTCCGTTTTCATCCTAAGATGCTGGATAAATGTATAAATCAGTCCATTGCCCACGCACGTCCCTTTCTCGGACTGTAGGTTCCGTTTTCATCCTCAGATGCTGCATAAATGTATAAATCAGTCCATTGCCCACGCACGTCCCTTTCTCGGTCTATGGTGTCAGTTTTCATCCTGCGATTCAACTCGGACTAGCTTGTCCGTCTTCGTCCTGCGATGCTGCATATATATACAACTCGGTCCAGACTCCAGACCCATGCACGTCCATTCTCGAAACGAGTTTTCTTGCCTCTGCTTCGCTTCGCCGATTGAACCGATTTTCCCAAGGTTCAGCTTCTTCTTCGACTTTTTCCCCTCTGTCTCTCTCATGCGCTTCTGCATCTATTCGACCCTTCGTTTCTGCTTCGGCTTTTCCGATGGAATGGATTCCAGAAATGATCCTTCTGGTTTGCATGGGTGTGTGTGTGGGGTAACGTTCTAACTTGAAGATGAAGCCGATGAACCCGACAATATCGATTTCAGTTTCTTGACAAACCTTTTTTGCTTTCTAACTTTGCATGTGCCGTTGCTTTTTTTTTTTCCTTGGTTTGGGCGTTGTAGACTACAAATTTGCAGTCGCCTTTGCTCTTCACCAACTCCATATCATTCCCAGAAAAAGACGGGTGTTTTCACATTTTCTTGATATTTTGTTCTCTGGCTGAAGCTTTTGTCTACTTACAACTTTTCTAATCTAAAACGCAACTTCTCCCCATTTTTTACTTTTCGATCTACACTCCAATGTCCACCTTTCCTTGACTAAATCTGCGTGATTGGTTCCTGGCCTTCAAGTCCCATTCTTTGTGGGTGAAGCCTTTCATTTATCTGACTTTTCCGTGGCTTCTGGCTTCCCTTCTTGTTTCCAAAGTAATCGATTCGGCTATGCAGGCACGCAAAAATGCCGGACATCGAGTTGGGATCTCACACTCCTCGATCCCTTCGATTCAAGGTGGCAATGACGCAGAAGCATGACTGGCTCATTCTTTTGCTTCTCTTGGTGATAGAAGCCATCTTGCTTATGATAGAACCGTTTCGCCGTCTTGTTGGCATGATGACCGACATGAAATACCCTCCTCTTAAGACCAACACTGCGCTCTTTTGGGCTGTCCCGGTGAGTGTTCTCGCTAAGTCTTGAAATATTCACTCCACAGGTGCTGCCATCTGCTACGTAATCTCCGTCTTCATGGCCAATCTCTCTCTCTCTCTCTCTCTCTCTCTCTCTCTCTCTCTCTCTCTCAAGAAGACTAATCCCGACCCTTTGTCCTGGGCAGATTCTCGCCATAGTGCTTCCGTTCGTCGTCTTTCTCATTTACTACTTCACCCGCGACGATGTTCATGACTTCCGTCCTGCGATCTTGGGTGCTTCCTCTATGCTTCCCATCGATTTAGACGAACTCTGTTCGTCCTCAAATATTTTTCGAGAGAACCTTTAGCTGACGTGGAGAATATATGCAACCTGCAGGGCTTATATCTTCCGTGGCTTTGACTGCGATGATCACCGATGCTCTGAAAGATACTGTTGGACGACCAAGACCAGACTTGTTCTGGCGGAGTTTCCCTGATGGAATAGGGGTAAGTTCCGATCCTCATGCTGCAGGCATTTGGTTTCGCTTAACACCCCCTCCCTTCCCCAGGCGTAAGCATAAGAATTCTCTTGCGTTATTCAATTCCTTAAACTTCCCATGGTCATTCGCATGCCAGGTTTTTGATCCTATGATGAAGGATGTCATCTGTCATGGAGATAAGGCTGTGATAAAGGAAGGCTACAAAAGCTTCCCCAGTGGGCATACCTCTTGTGAGTATACGTGAAACGACTGGTTTTTTTATCATGCTCGTGTGAAAACATAAGAATGGTTTGATTCGATTCTCGTAATGTGGCTTTCTGCAATCCTGAATTCTCCTCGAAAGGCCTTTTGAACTGGACCACCTGAATAGGAAAAACAGCCAGCACTTTCTAATGTCACACTAGACTTCGCCCTCTTTGCTGGGTCACCAATTTTCTTAGTTTTACTCAATGCGAGACTTCTAAACAATTCTTGCCCAGATGCCAAAGATCATGATACTGGAATTAGAAAAAAAACGGAGCAATCTTGATATATCTGCAGGTTTTTTTTGGTTGGAACGTCAGATTGGTTTACAAATTTGACTCGGGAATTCACACAGCTCAGTATGGTTCGTAACCTTTCAGAAAGATGTCGGTCAGCATGATGCAGCAAATGTTGAGAATAGCTAAACTGCAATAATTAAAATCTCTCAACAATTCTCAAAGTAATTGCGAAATCGACAGAAATCAGACAGAACTGAGACAATCAGCTTTCGCAGTCGACTTTTCTTTTTATTCTTCTGTTTCTATGGTATGACCGTGGAGAAGGCTCATTGATTGTCCACATCCAAGGTCCTTCGCAGGTCTCAGTTAAGCAAGGTGCTTTGGCTTTTTCAAGAAAATGATAATATTTTCGATGGTCGGCAAAACTTGAAAATGAACTAGAAAATATTTTCCACCATTCGCTAAGGAAAATCATTTCCTCCATGCACTCCTTTTGATAATTTTTTTAAATCAAATTTTAAATTATTTTTCTTTTCTTTGTTTTTCTTTTTTTTTTCTTCTTTTCCCATGGCCGGTTGCTAGCCACTATGATGGCCAATAACCCGCCAAAGGTGACCTTTGAGTCTATGGCTTGTGGTTGGCGAACGCCAAGGAAGGAGAACAAGAAAAATAAAGAAAATGAAAAAAAAAAAAAAAAAGAAAATGAGAAAGAAAAATAATATAAAACTCGATTTTTCAAAAAATATATAAAAATAAAAACGGAAAGAAAAAAATAAAAGTAAAAGGAAGAGGTGTTTTGTGAAAAAAAAAAAAAAAAGGAAAAAAAGAAGTGAGGTGAAAGAAGATCTGGCAAGACGAACGTAGTTCATTTGACCTGGGTAACTTCTGAAAGCAAAGCAATTTCTTTTCGTTGTCTTTATTGTTAATGTCATTGTCATCCCTCCGATCCTCGCAGCTTCTCAGGGGTCTGCAGGACGTTTCATGCTTCAGTTTTCATCATGGCGCTTTCGCCGTATAAGCTTATATAAGCGACCCCTGCACGTTGCATTTAGGAAGTAATACTCTTGGCTCCGCTTCGCTTCAAGGCATCTCGCAGATTGATTCGGTTTCGCAAGGTTCGGCTTCTTCCACTATCTCCCTCTCCCTCCCTCTCGCTCTGTCTGTGTCATGCGCTTCTGAATCTATTCAACCTTTCGTTTCTGCTTCGGCTCTTCGGATGAAATGGATTCTGGAAATGATCCTTCTTGCTTGCATGGGTGTGTGCGCGTCTGGTAACGTTCTAACTTGAAGATGAAGCCGATGAACCCAAAAATATCGATTTCAGCTTTCCGACAGACTTTTTTTGGTTTCTAACTTTGCATGTGTTGTTGCTGTTGCTCTTTTTCTCGTTCGACGAGGCAAAGGGCTACTTCGGAAACAGACGTAAATGGTTTGGGCCTTCCCGACTACAAACTTGTAGTCACTCTTGCTCTTCACCAACTCCATATCATCCCCAGAAAGACGGGGGTAAACGGTACAGTTGTAGGGAAAATATCGTCTGTCCTAGCTAACTTGCTGCTCTGTTTAGCTATCTGTGTGGTTCCTGGCTTTCAAGATCGCTTGTTTAAAGTATCTAGGTGCTTTTCATGTCCCACGCCTCGCGTGCGAACCCTTTCGTTTATCCGACTTTTCCGTGGCTTCTACATTTCCTTCTCCTTCCAAAATGATGGATTCGGCTGTGCAGGCACGCAAAAATGCCAGACATCGAGTTGGGATCTCACATTCCTCGATCCCTTCGATTCAAGGTGGCAACGGCACATAAGCATGACTGGTTGATTCTTTTGCTTCTTTTGGTGATAGAAGCCATCTTGCTTATGAAAGAACCGTTTCGCCGTCTTGTTGGAGAAGACATGATGACCGACATGAAATACCAACACTACGCTCTTTTGGGCTGTCCCGGTGAGTGTTCTCGCTAACTCTCGAAATATTCACTCCACAGGTGCTGCCATCTGCTATGTAATCTCCGTCCTCATCGCCAATCTCTCTCTCTCTCTCTCTCTCTCTCTCTCTCTCTCTCTCTCTCTCTCGAAAGAAGACTAATCCCGACACTTGTCCTGGGCAGATTCTCGCCACAGTTCTTCCGTTCATCGTCTCTCATTTACTACTTCACCCGCGATGACGTTCATGACGTCCGTCCAGCGATCTTGGGTGCTTCCTCTATCGTTCCCATCGATTTAGACGAACTCTGTTCGCCCTGAAATATTGTTCGAGAGTATCTTTAGCCAACGTCGAGAATGTATGCAAATTGCAGGGGTTATATCTTCTGTGGTGTCGACTGCGATGATTACCGATGCTCTGAAAGATACTGTCGGACGACTGAGACCAGACTTGCTCTGGCTGAGTTTCCCTGACGGGATAGGGGTGAGTTCCGATCTTCATGCTGCAGGCATTTGGTTTTCGCTTAACACCCTCTGCCTTCCCCTGAGATCAAATTTCTTCGAATAAACCGCTACTCGTACAGGCATAAGCAAAAGAAATCTCTTGCGTTATTCAATTCCTTAACTTCCGATGGTCATTCGCATGCCAGGTCTGTGATCCTATAATGAAGGATGTCATCTGTCATGGAGATAAGGCTGTGATAAAGGAAAGCTACAAAAGCTTTCCCAGTGGGCATACCTCTTGTGAGTATACGTTAAATGACTAGCATTTTTATCGTGCTCGTGTGAGAAGATATAAAAGGGTTGATTCAATTCTTGTAATGCGGCTTTCTTCAACCAGTTGATGTCTATCTTGCTTCAGAGTTCTCCTCGATAGGAAAACCTGGATAGGAAAAACAGGCAGTACTTTCTAACGTCACACTCGACTTCGCCCTCTTCGCTGGGTCACCAGTTTTCTTAATTTTACTCGATGCGAGACTTCTAAACAATTCTTGCCCAGATGCTAGAGATCAAGATACTGGAATTATAAAAAACGGGGCAATCTTGATACATCTGCAGGTTTTTTTTTTTGCTGGAACGCCAGATTGGCGTGCAAATTTGACTCCGGAATTCACACAGCTCAGTATGGTTCGTAACCTTTCAGAAAGATGTTGGTCAACGTGATGCAGCCAATGTTGAGAATAGCTTAACTGCAATTAAAATCTCTCGACAATTCTCAAACTAATGGCGAAATCAGACAGTAACCTGAGACAATCGGTTTTCGTAGTCGACTTTTCTTTTTATTCTTCTGTTTCTATGGTATAATCGTGCAGAAGGCTCATTGATTGTCCACATCCAGGGTCCTTCGCAGGTCTCAGTTACCTTTCATGGTATCTAGCAGGGAAAATTAGAGCATTTGACCGTTGGAGCCACATTGCAAAACTCTGCATCATACATTTCCCTTTGCTTCTTGTGGCCTTTGTCGCTATTTCCCGTGTCGATGACTATTGGCGCCATTGTCAGGATGTATTTGCCGGCGCTCTTTTAGGTTAGTATCAGAAGTGGCATGAATGATCAAAAAGAAAAGGTCATGCGAATTAGTCTTTGCAGATGAAATACATAACTTTCATCCACAACCTTTCCAATTTTTCTTAATGCAGGTTCGGTCGTTGCTGCATTCTGTTACTCGCAGTTCTTCCCTCATCCAAATGATATGAATGGTATGTCTGCACGCTTTGCAGCTAGCTCAAACAATAAAGCTCCGAAAATAGCAACTTCTTTCTTTTTAAGTCATGTCCTTCATGGGTTATATCCTACTTCAGCTGTATGTTCATATCATTGTTCATCATCAGTATGTCATAAGAAACTTCTCGTGATTTAAAATGATTGGAGGACACAGCAGAGTCTAGTTCGCATGTTTCAGTTCATTGTCCCGTACGCCACTCATCGACAGTTGTAAAATGTTCATGCAGGTTGGGCGCCTCGTGCATTTTTTCATACGATGGAAGAGAGAAATGGGGTTCATTCTTCAGCTCAAAGGGTTAACTCTTCTCATCCGCAACAACCACAAGTCTGAAGCTTCATTCACGGGATGAAATAATGGCATGGAAAGTTCGGAATCAATGGATATGCTATTGTCCCCATGACTGCTTGCATGATTTTCCTATCCAAAACTTATTTATATGACAAGCCTAATGTCAAGACTTGACTTAAACCGAGTGATCGATCAGATGCATCGGTTAAGAGTTTATCTGCAACACGGGCTGGTGTCTAAACTCGACTTAAACGGAGTGATCAAGCCGCAGCGACTGGGCTTATACAACTACTTGTAGAGAAAGCTCAATTGCAGGTTTCGGCACGAAACCATGCTTTTAGTAGCTGGACGTGCTTTGGTCGAATGTTTGTTGGAGGCAGCTATAAAGCACACCTTTGAATCATTTATACGATGTGTGTTGAGCTTGGTCCTTCCACTTAAGGCAAGTCTCTACCTATCACTCGTCATTACGGTTTTAGAACGGCGTCCTCTCCTTCCGGCTATCAAATATTGATGAATGCGGTGCGTCCAAACAAACTCTGTTCCTGAGAGATTGTCTAAGTACGTTGTCAACATAGCCAATAATTCAACCCCCCCCAAAAAAACATAGCCAATCAATGCGGAAACGAATTCTACTAGAGATTAAGCGATACAACGAAAATTACAATTACACTCGAATTGTTTAAACACTCTCAGTGTTTCCCAAACCCTAATAATATCAAATAACTCATGCAGTATTTAGTCCTACAATTTTTTGATAAATAATCTTTTCATTTTATGATGGAATTACACGCAAATCTTAAACTCATAAAATTTAATTGGCTTGAACAATATTTCTTATTGGATGTCATTCACGAATAAACTCACGAAATAGCCCCGAAAGGCACTCGCTTGAGAAACTGTGCTTCAATATTTCTTGACCAACGAAAGCAACCCGCGGCCACGAGCACATATCTAGATGTATATATGTCTCTGTCCTAGGAATCCGAATCAACTGCTTTCGCCAACTTCAAATAGGATTTTATTTTCCTTTTTTTTTTTTAATTTCTATTTAGCGCATATATAAGTCACGATCAATCCCAACATTTTCTTTTCTGACTTGTATTTCACGGTTCAGACTCCAACGTGAGGACAGTGGTGACAAGGCAATAGACGCGATCGCGACTGCTTTGCAGCACCGAGAAACGGGATGAATTTTTTTGGATCCCACGCGCCTTAGTTATCTTTGCTCTAGAAATAGGGTTTTTGCGCCCCTAGAACGGAGAGAGATTCTAAAAAAGCATTTTATGGACTTTTTTTTTTTTTTTTTTTGTATTTTTCATTTTGCATTTCTGAAATTTTCTCTTTCGGCTGTGCAGGAGGTCTCTGACTCCCTGACCCTCTCCAGCGTGGAGGTGCGAACGGGTGGAGCTTTTCTATGAAAGAAATGGCTTGGCACAATTTTCCCGGGCCAATTCGGTTTGGGCTAGATATGTGAGAATGGGTCGTAAATCTATTTTGTAACCCATATGTGATGGGATGAGTTCAATAGATGGGTTTAAATATAAATATTTTTCTTTTTTCCTTTGTTTTTTTTTTTTTTGCTTAAACAACAAAGCATTATGTCTTGCTAAATTAAAGAGTGGGGTTGGATTTTGATTTTTTACTAGATTATGATCACATAAATGTGCTTCTAGTTATTTATCTACACGATTATTATAGAAAGTAAAAAGAGTTTACTACTTTTAAGGAAGAGATCTCAATCGTTTTTTTTTCTTCCGCCAAAATTTGCAAAATATTTTTCTTAAAAATAATCGATCGTTTTGCTTGACATAAATAATTAGTCGGGGATGGAATGGGAGTGATTAGTTTTAAGGATTTTTCTTTTTAAAATTAAATCTCATATGTTTTTCTAGAACCCACCGCTCCTAAAATCAGCAAAGGAGCTTTCCGGAAGATGAGATTAGCCAATATAATCCAAAAACAAGTATCTTGGACTATGGAATCGGGGAGGGGCTGCTGGATGGCGGGGCCCTTCCCTTTGACGTAAATAATACGATCCACCTCTTCGTGCTCGGGCTGAAGAGAAAAAACAAAGAACGGGCGGACGCCGTTACGAAACAAGAGCTGAAACAGCACTCGATGAATCGCTTTCCAGTAAAAATGCCAATCGCCGTTCGTTCTACAAAAAATATGGCATTGTTGGAAAATATTTTTTAAGAAAATGATTGATGGGAGAACAGTAACAATTCGAACAATATCAAATTAATGTAGCGAAATAAAATAATCTCCCCTCTTGTGAACACAAGATGATTCTTTTACGTGGAAAACCTTCTCGATGTGAGGAGATCAAAAACCACGAGACCGGAGTCTACCCGAAATTCTTCACTATCAACGAAATTGTTCTTCTCTAGCAAATACTAGAGGTACATAGCAGCAAAGACCTCAAGAACATAATTCTTGGCAACACACATGAATTTCACAAGAGATCAATGATAAATCTGACAAAAAACGTAGGTTTTGATCAATCCATGAAAAACCTGATGTTGGGAGCTTCAAATGAAAATCAAACCATTCAAATTCGATAAAATTGCGCCATGAACATGCTGACAAAATTCAGCTCAATCGGATCACGAATCGACCTCCAATGCCAACTTGATGTAAATCAGAAATTGCGCTAAATCTCGGATTTTTGCTTTCTCTTTTCTCTTATTTCTATTTCCTTTTGCAACTATCACTTTATATAAATAGTGAGAAATCCTATTTCCTCATATAACTTACCATATGGGCTTAAACTTTTTTTAGGCTTGCAACTCATTGGGCTTCCTCCACATAAGAGTGAACCCAGCTAATAAATTTCTCCATCACAACAATGTGGAGGGATTCACCATCCCTGCTATCAATTGGCAATGTTCAAGTTTTTCTCTTGGTAGAGTTTTCGTCATCATATCAGAGCCATTATGATCCGTATAAATTTTCTCAAGTTCCAACAACTTTTCATCTAGAACATCTCTTATACAATGATATCTAACATCAATATGTTTTGATCAAAAATGAAAAGATGAATTCTTACCAAGATAAATTGCGCTTTGATTATCACAAAATAGCACATACCTCTTTTGCTTGAACTCAAGTTCTTCTAAGAACTTTTTCATCCATAACATCTCTTTACTAGCTTCGGTGGTTGCAATAAATTCAGCTTCGGTTGTAGAAAGTGCAACACACTTCTGCAATCTTAACTTCCATGACACAACTCCACCCATAAAAGAAATCAAATAACCTAAAATAAATTTACAAGTATCAATATCTCCTGCCAAGTCGGAATCTGTGCATCCAACTAACTTAAGTTTCCCGGTCCCGAAATTGAGTTTCAAATTTGAAGTTCCTCGAAGATACCTCATAATCCACTCCACTACATTCCAGTGCTCTCTGCTTGGATTTGACAAATAGTGACTAACAACACCAATTGAGTGCACCAAGTCTGGGCATGTACATACCATCGCATACATTAAGCTTCCTATAGCTGAAGCATATGGAACACTTTCCCTATCTTTCTTCTCTTTATCAATCATAGGACTTTGCTTCATATTTAACTTAAAGTAGGTAGCAAGAGGAGTACTAACCACTTTAGCCTCGTCCATGTAAAATTTATGAAGGATCTTTTCGATATATTTCTCTTGTGACAAAAACAACTTTTTAGCATCCCTATCTCGGGTAATTCTAATGCCAAGAATTTGCTTCGCAGCCCAAGTCTTTCATGGCAAAAGATTTGCTCAACTGTTTCTTCAATAACTCAATTCTTGAAACGTTCTGCCAATAATCAGCATATCATCAACATAAAGTAAGAGAATAATAAAATCATCATCAGAAAATTTTTGGACAAACACACATTTATCCGATGAAGTCTTCTTATAGCCCTGTTTTGTCATAACTGACGCAAACTTTTTATACCATTGTCTCGGTGCTTGTTTTAGGTCATAGAGACTTTTTCTTCAATTTACACACATAATCCTATTTCCCTTTCACTTTGAAACCATCAAGTTGTTCCATGTATATCTCCTCCTCCAAGTCACCTCGTAAGAATGATGTTTTAACATCCATTTGCTCAATTTGCAAATCTAGGGTAGCTGCGAAGCCCTAGTACCACACGAATAGAAGACATTTTCACTACCGGAGAAAATATATCATCAAAATCAATACCCTTTCTTTAATCGAATCCCTTAACAACCAATCTAGCTTTGTACCGTGGTTGTGAAGTATCTTGCTTCAACCTATATACCCACTTGTTCTTCAAAACTCTTTTACCTTTAGGTAACTTCACCAACTTAAAAGTATTATTATTATAAAGTGACTGCATCTTATCTCGTATAGCATCGAACCAATTGTTTTTGTACTCATTTTCTATTACTTCATAGCACTCGGTTCACTTGCATCAATCAATAATACATACTCATTTTCAGAATACTGGTGGAAGGTCGTCGGTCTCTAACGGGTTCCGGATTGGAACATGCAAAGTGGAACATCTAATTGAGCCTCTGGTTTAGGAATAGTATTATCTATTTCAACATGTTCAGGAACATGTGCGTTATTTGGAACATTGACTTCATGCTGCTCTTCATCAACCTGTGTAGGAATATTTGTAAGAGGAACTGGATCCAAATCAACCAGATTATCACTAACTTGTGGTGCTGAAATCATCTCTGCTTTCTCAATATCATCTATTGTTTGATCTTCCATAAACACAATGTCTCTGCTTCTTACAATTTTCTTTTCAACAATCATAAAATTTGTAGCCAAGCATATCCTGTCCGTAACCGATAAATATGCATTGTCGTGTTTTCACATCAAGTTTAGACCTCTCATCTTTGGGAATATGCACAAATGTTTTGCACCCAAAGACACACAAATAATCATAAGAAACATCTTTGCCTGTCCAAATTTTATTAGGAACATCAAACTCTAAAGGAATGCATGGAGTAAGATTTAATACATGCACAACTATACTTAAAAGCCTCACCTCAAAAGGATCTAGGTAGCTTTGATTATGAAAGTAAGCATCTTACCCTTTCAATTAGTGTTCTATTCATTCTCTCATCTAAGCCATTTAACTGACGCGTCTTGGGAGGTGTCTTTTGATGTCAAATACCTTGTTGTCTGCAATATTCATCAAAAGGTCCAATATATTCTCCCCCATTATCAGTTTTGATGCATTTCAATTTCTTTCCAGTCTATCTCTCAACTGAAGCCTGAAATTGCTTAAAAGCATATAACACTTGATCTTTAGTTTTCAAGGTATGAATCCAAATTTTCCTTGAAAAATCATCTATGAAGGTAACAAAATAAAGAGAGCTACCAAGTGATTTTGTTTTCATAGGACCGCAAACATCAAAATGCACTAAATCCAATATACTTGACTTTCTTGAAGGAGGGGAGCTTTTAAATGCAACTCTGTTATGTTTTCCTGCTAAACAGTGAGCACACTTCTTTAGCGCTGAACTTTTCAATCCTGAAAGGAGCTTCTTTTTAGCCAATATTGACAAACTCTTTTCACTGATGTGACTGAGCCTCTTATGCCATAATTCAGTTGCATCTTAGCTGTCTACTACATTAATTTTGTCTGTGGATAACTTTGCTGCATAATGTACAACGAAGAATGTTTTTACCTCTAGCCATAACAAGAGAACCTTTGGTGAGCTTTCATTAACCATTATTGAAAGTGCTGCAACACCCCTCATCATCCAACTTGCCCGTAGAAATCAAATTCAAGTGGATATCGGTATATGTTTAACATTATTCAATACTAACCTTGTGCCATTGCTGGTTTTTAGGCACATATCACCAATGCCTACAGCTTGAGCTAGTCCATTGTTTCCCATCTTTAGAAATCCGAAATCACCTGACCTGTATAATGTAAAGAAATCCCTACGAGATGTAGCATGAACGGATGCACCACTATCAATTATCCAACTAGTCTCATGAAATACAAAATTTACCACATCATCATAAAAAATAATGAGAAAGTCTTCTTTAAGTGCAGCGACACGATTGTCATCACTTTGTCATTATCACTTTTCTTCTCTTTACCTTTCTCCTTTTGTTTCTCAAATTTTAATGGCGACAAAACCTTTGAATATGTCCCTTCTGATGATAATAATGGCACTCAACATTAGCAAATTTATTATACTTACCTCTGCTTTTGTCTCGACTTTTATCTCTATTTTTCGGACCTTGAGACTCATTTCTTCCCCTTTTCTTGACAACCAAGGCATCATAATGTGAAGAGGGCGATCCTTGTGTCTTCCTTCTCATCTCTTCATTCAAAATACTACTTTTGGCCAAATCCATGGTAATCATACCATTTAGGGCAGAATTAGACAAAGATGTTCGAAACATCTCCCAGAATCTGACAAAGTACCAAGCAACCATAGTGCTTGTATCTCATCATCAAACTTGATTCCCATCGTAACCAACTGATTTATAATTCCTTAAAAGAATTTAAATGATCAGTCAAATAAGTACCATCTTGATATCTCAGAGCCATTATCTGTTTTATCAAAAATAACTTATTATTCCCGTCTTTCGAGCATATAACTGTTCGAGCTTATCCCATAAACTGCGTGCATGTGTTTTCTCAATAATATGGTTCAAAACATTATCATCTATCCACTGCCTAATATAACCACACACTTGATGATGAAATATAGACAATTCAACATCAGTTTTATTCTCTGGTTTCTTCTTGGCAAATATGGGCAAATAAAAATCTTTTACATATAAAATGTCTTCCATCTTCCCTTTTCAAATATGATAATTTGAACCATTCAGTATAACCATCTACTTGTATTCGTTTCCATTGTTTAACACAAGGCAGAAAAATCAAGCAATAACCAGATGTTCTGATACCACTCTGATGGGAGAACAATAATAATTCGAACAATATCGAATCAATGCAGTTGAATAAAATAATCTCTCATCTTGTGTAAACCTAATAGGAATCGATATAGTAGAGTAAAATAAATACCAATCATGCGAATACAAGACAATTTTTTTTTACGTGGAAAACCTCCTCAATGTGAGGAGATAAAAAACCACGAGACCGGAGTCCACCCGAAATTCTTCACTATCAACAAAATTGTTATTCTCTAGCAAATACAGACTTTACAAAGTCTAAATCTCAAAAGAAGCTTGTTTGTGGTCTAACATACCAAAAAGTCGATCTATGTACACCATGAAAGACCAAAGAACAAATGGTTATTGAAGATTCAAATGAAGGAAGTGATCATCAACCTGACAAATCAACCAGTAACTGGAAGCATAAGTCTAGTCATCCCAAAGATCTCATTATTGGCGACATTAATGAAGGAATTCGCACAAGATCCAAAAGGCGCGAAGAGTCTAGCGCTGTGGCCCTTATTTCTGAAATAGAACTAAAAAGCATAGAAGAAGCTCTATCTGATGAAAGCTGAATTGAAGCTATACAAGAAGAACTCATAATTCAAGTATTAATGATGTCTTGGAGTTAACTCCTAAACCAAAAGGTAAATCTATTATTGAGCTAAATGGGTTTTTTTAAACGAGATGAATGAAAAAGGTAAAGTTGTAAGAAACAAAGCAAGACTCGTGGCCAAGGATATACGCAAGAAGAAGGGATAGACTATGACGAAAACTTACGCACCAAAGAAGAGGTTAGAAGCAATTCGATTATTACTTGCTTTTGCTTGTTATAAGAATTTCAGGTTATTCAAATGGATGTAAAAAGTGTTTTTCTGAATGGATTTATCCATGAGGAAGACTATGTGGAACAACCACCGGGTTTGAAGACCCAAAGAAGCCCGACTTCGCATTTAGACCGAAAAAGCCTTGTATGGATTGGAAGCAAGCACCTTGAGCTTGGTACGAAAGGCTAAGTAAGTTTTTAATTCAAAATGGCTTTAAAAAAGGTAAAGTAGACACTACTTTGTTTATCAAAAGAGAAAGCAAAAGTTTTCTATTTGTTCAAATATATGTTGATGATATCATTTTTGGATCATCTAATGAAAGTTTGTGCAAGAAATTTTCTAAGTCTATGCGATGAATTTGAAATGAGCATGATGGGTGAACTAACCTTCTTTCTTGGACTTCAAGTGAAACAATTGAAGGAAGGGACTTTTATTCATCAAGAAAAATATGCTAAAGATCTTGTCAAAAGTTTGACCGGAAATTGCAAAAAGACAAATACCAATGTCAAGTTCTTTGAAGATAGACAAAGATGAAAGAGGAAAGAAAGTTGACCGAGAAGCTATACAAAGAGTATCATCGGTTCACTTCTCTATCTTACTTGCTTTCTAGACCCGACATTTTGTATAGTGTTTGCATTTGTGCGATTTCAAGCGACTCCTAAAGAATCTCATCTAAGCGCTACAAAGCGTATTATTAAACACATTGCTTCAACTTCAAGCATCGGCCTTTGGTATCCTAAAAATGGAGACTTTACTCTTCTTGGATATTCAGACGCAGATCTAGCCGATTCTGCAGTTGATAGAAAGAGCACCTCTGTACCTGTCGCCATTTTGGAAGTAGGACGAGTGTCTTGGTTTTCAATGAAGCAAAATACGTGAGCTCTTTCTGAGGTAGCATGTAGCTCTTGGAAGTTGTTGTTCACAAATTCTCAGGATAAAACAACAGCTAAGAGACTTTGGAATTAAAGATTCATGCACGGAGATTAACTGTGACAACACTAGTGCAATCAATCTTACCAAAAATCCGATTCTTCACTCAAGAGCAAAGCATATAGAAATTCAACATCACTTCATTAGAGATCATGTTCAAAATGGAGAAGTTTCAATTCAGTTTGTTGACTCAAAGAACCAACTGACGGATATATTTACAAAGCCTTTGGAGAAAAGTCAATTTGAAATCATCTGTTCCAGACTCAACATTTTGAAGCTTGAAGAAGTTAAAGTCTAGAGACTCTCAGTCTCAAACAATCATGGTTCTTGACTTCAAGCAAGGAATCTTTCAAAGACTGAGAAAGATGTCGTCTTCAAGAAAGTCTTCGAGAATCGCAAGGACCACGGCGAATGAGTAAGGGGCCTACTCACTTTGATCTCACCGAGGAAGAGGAGTCACCAAGCCGAGTAGAGCCCACAACATTCTCAAAGAACGCCATTCTCCACCATCTAGTCCACAGGATGCTGGTCATTAACAAGAGGAAGAAATCATTGAAGATGCAGATCCTGTAAGAGTTCAAAAACCCTCTTTTATTTATAAGCTTTACCGTGCTTTAAAGAGCATTGGTACTCCATTGAACTACATCGATGAGTTTCTTAAGGACAAGGGATATGGGAATGAGTACATCTTTTTGCGAAAAACGAGAGTTTGGAAATTGCTCCAAAGGGGTTGACCAAAAAACCCTTGCAAATATCCCAAGTGATCCGCGTGTTGGGGGATTTAATCCGATAGATGGAAATGATGATGACAGATTGTACAGAGAATTTCAACCAAGAATGGGTGTTGCGTCGAAAATTCGAGGAAAAAGAACAGAGTTGTTTAGATCGAAAGAACAGAAGGATCTATATTCCAAATTGTTGAAGCGTGGGGTGATAAACCCTAGGAGTGTGGACTTTGATTTCTTTGATGCTGTAAATGTAAATAGGAGGGAAAAGTTCAGTTTTCTTCAGCTTGAGCAGTTACGTTTCCGACACCACGAAGTGCTATGCTCAATTAATGCATATTTCTATTCAAATCTTAGTTTTTTGGATGCGAATAGAATTTCTTTCAGTGTCTGAGATCAAGACTTTGTAGTGGATGTGGATATGTTGGCAGATGTGATTAGGGTTGAGAGAGGGAGATATCAACCCATCAGTGTCTCTATAGCTCGTGCCACATTGGAACTTGTTAAAGACAGAATGACAGAGGGAAGGATTTCCTACTCAAGGATGCATGCGTTCAATATTCTGCTTCACAAAATTGTGATTAATTGCCTCAGATCGAAATCAACCTCCAAGACTCGTGTTTCTAATTCGAGGCAAAGCCGATGTACGCCATCAATGCTTTGGGAAAAGTTTTCTCTTCCTCACACTATTCGTTTCACATGTATAGAGCAGAAGAACAATGGCCAACTTCCTTATCCAAGTCTTATGTCAAAGATATTCGAGACATTTGAATATTCAGCCTCCACAAATTCTCTACGTTCGACCATGTGACAAGATGGTGGTAGGACTGAAAATGGTGTCCAAAATGCGTCTGAAAGAACTCGACAAGGAGTTGGAGAAATTTAAGGAGAAAACCCTGTCAAATCTCATCAAGTCTCTTCTCGCAGCGAAAAGAAAGGGAATGAGCCCATGGTTGCTCCATCCAAAAAGAGAAAAGTTCTCATTACCGATGAAGATGATGAGGATGACCTCACAATTTCTGCCATAGCATTAAAGAAGCTGAGTCGTTGTTCGTTAATCAATGGAACGACAGGAGAAAGAAGCAAATGAGAGAGAAGAACAGAGATAGAAGAAGAAAAAAACAGAAACAGAGAGAAGCAAGAAGCAGAGGAGAAGGAAGAAGAGGAGAGAGAAGCTAAAGAAAGAAAGAAGAGAAGAAAAGGTTTGAAGATGAAGACAGAGAAAATCAACGGGAAGGAGAGCATGAGGAACTCTTCTCCACCGAAGCCATGGAAAAGGGGGAGATGGTGAAAACAGAGGAATGTCCTCATATCCTGTTATCGATGAAGGAGTCAGTTGCTCTCTAGTAGATCCAGAGGACATTCATGCCTCTCAATTTCCTGAGGAGGGACACGGTGCTTCATCGCCAAATCTGCGTGATTATGCTGATATACCATCGTCTGCTTTTACCCCATCGAGATCGTCTGGCTTGATGCGCACGCGGTGATAACTCAGCAGATTTTCGCAGAATCGTTGATGTTCTTTTGGAAATGCGGGGTCAGATATATGCTTTGGAAAGCGAAGTTCAGAACTTGAAGAATGCAGGACAAGCTTCTTCCGTTTCATTGTCTGATTAGATCCAAGCCCTTGCTCTTCAGATTCAAGCCAATGCTAAAGGTGAAGAGGTGAATCATCTAAAGGAAGAACTGAAAAAGATGGAATGCATCATCCAGTCCATGGAGATTTCCAGCTTGTTCGCATTCCCAAGCAAACTTGACTCCATTCTATTCCCATCTCAACCTTTTTATGATGACAAAAAGGGGGAGAGATGCGAGATTTGAAATCTTTGAACTTAAACTTGTTGAATTTTTAGTTGTTTTGATGTGTGTCTCGACTTGTGTGTCTCGTGTCTTGATGAGGATTGACTGAACGTGGATTTGGATTTGGTTTGACTGCTGTTTATATTAAGTACTATTGATATCTTATGAATGGCTAAGCTCTCATGAAAGACTAACCTATCTTCCGTGATTGCAGATTCTAGTGTTATCATTAAGCTATTAATCTTTATGAGATATCCATATTTGCTTGAGTAATATTTTGCGAGGTCAAATTATTCAAATCAAGCAGGAAAGTTTTGTCACCATAAAAAGGGGAGATTGTTGGAGAAATCTTTCTGAATATTTTGAAGCTGACAAAACGTTTCTATCAGTCTAGTCCGAAGCTTTGCATACTCTACTATTAAAGTCTGAAGACCTCCGGACTACCAGACTCAAAATTCAAAGTCTATTCTCATTGAAAGACTATCCAGATCTACTTCATTAAGGATTTGGCCTTATCGACTGGAGAAGATCTCTTGGCTAGATATGACGTAAGGGATTTCTTTATTCAAATCAAGAATGATTAAAGATTCGATGATTGGCGAAGTATTCTTGGAAGGTTCTACTTATGGAAACCAAGATCTTGATTGTATGGGCGAGCAGATTGATGGGCTATCGACATGTTCCTCTAATAGCTCGAACAATCTTCTTAATTGATTCTGTCCAACGGGAGGATTGGAAGAATTCCTTTGGTAAGTGCCAACAGGTATGATGGCACAAAGGAGTATAAAAGGAAGACATTCCAGGTGTTTGAGGTGTGTACGATAGAAGAATTCCAAAGTCCGAAGCTCTTTGATTCTTAGTCAATTCAATTGCTAAGCGAAATTTTATACGCAAAAAAGAGTCTATACTTTGAGATATCTTGAGGAAGTGTGATAGAATATCTATACTGTGGAATCAAGGGAAAGTAGTGCTGTAATATTTCTTTTGTTCATAGTGAAATCCAGCCAGTAGGCTGTCAGTGCAGAAGAGTGGACGTAGGCTTGAAATAAGCTGAACCACTATAAACCTTGTGTTCAATTTTCTCTTCTCTACTCTCTACTTTACTTGTTCTTAGTTCGTTTTGTTAACTAAAGGAGAGCTTTCTTTCTATTGTTTGCCTAGTATTACTTTCATATCTCGAGAAATTATTTAAACACCTATTCACCCCTCTTGAGGTGCTATTACTAGCTATATCAAGCTCGAGCCTCGCCATAGGGTGTCGGCGAGGCTCTAGCTTACTAGATTCCAATGAGGTCGAGCCTCACTTGATCCAACGAAGCTGAGCTCACTCGACGATAGCAAGCTAGATCCTCGCTATCTTATGGCCAGCAATCTACTGAGGAAGAAGAGCAAGAAAAATAAAGAAAATGAAAAGAAGAAGAAGAAGAAGAAGAAGAAGAAGAAGAAGAAATAAAAACTCCATTTTTCAAAAATATATAAAAAAATAAAAATAAAAGTAAAAGGAAGAGTTGTTTTGTGAAAAAAAGGTGAGGTAAAAGAAAATATGGAAAAATATTTTCCTGTACTTGAAAAGTGGGAAACATTTTCCCCAATTTTAGAATACTTTTTTGTTCCATTGATGGAAAATATTTTCTCAACTAGTTTGTTTTCCATGAAACCAATGCTTGAAAATTCGGAAAATGTTTTCCCGAAAATTATTTTTATGTGAAACAAGTGGATAACCTTCCTTCCTTTTCCTTGCATTTTCTGCAACTCCAAATTGCCATGATAATTTGGATACATTGTTTCATATATACAAAGATGTATTTTTCCCCTTTTTCCGATTTTTTAAATTCCATCGTTCTATATTAAGTGAACCGTAATTTCATTGTAATCCTTTGATTAAATTTATTGATACTTTTAGAGTAAGAATATATGTTGCTGAATGGAAATAATATTACGATCGAAACTAGAAGAACTTTCGTTCCGTTGATGAATTGTATTAGTTATTCATTTTTAAATTCTACCTTAATTTGAAATGAAGTAGATTTATGTCAATATATTTTTGGTCTTAGCGACTTACATTTCAAATGATAATTCTATTAATAAGGGGTATTGTCTTTTAAATTTGATGCCTCGGTTTAATTCTTAGTGAGCTCGAGCTATTAAAATAAATATATCTTTTCGAATTTGTTTGAGAATTCGTTGATGGAGTCGGAGGAGAGAAAGGTGCCGGTTGGTCGCTTGACCGCGCAATCACTAGCTCCCTAGATTTGGAAAAAAAAAAAAAAAAAAAAAAGATTGCCGTGCGCTAGAGGACTACCTAAATTTTGACTTACCATCATGTCATTATCAAATTTAGCACTCCTAATCCTCGCAAGGGTAGGACTGACATTTCACCCTAAGTGGTGCGCCTACCTTCTACTATATGTGGGTATACATCGTCTGAACCGTGCCCGCGCTTTGTATTTAGCAAGTGATAATACTCTTGGCTTCGCTTTGCTTCAAGGCTTCTAGCAGATCGGATCGATTTCGCAAGGTCTTGCTTCTCCAATATTCTCCACTGTTTCTGTCATGTGCTTCTGAATCTATCTGACCCTTCATTTCTGCTTCGGCTTTTCAGATGAAATGGATTCTAGAAATGGTCATTCTTGTGTGACATCCCAAATTTATGATTCTATTTTCAAATTAAATGAGACAGACTTTTCATCGACGCGCTTATAGTTTAATTCTCCAAGCTGATCACTCATGAGATAACTAGTCTAGTAGGTGAAGCCGTTAAGGAATTTAAATGCAATAGGCTTGAGAATCTGACCATGAACCGACCGCTCGATCGTATAAATCTGCAAGGATCATTATGATACCGTCGAAATCGAACAGATCGAGTAATATGTCGATTCGACTGAGTTATGTAATTAGAGTGTGGGTGATTCCACCTGATTTCAATATTCTCGTCGACCAACACTGAACTGATTATTCTGTCGTTTTGGGTACCCTGCGTTCGTATTTAAAATCTCAAGATTTTCACGACGATCGAGAGTCGCCAATGTGTCGAATATTACTTCGTGGCTTGAAAATAATCAACCACGGGTCAATTGCACTGAAAATTTCCTAAAAGCTTCTCGGTAGATTAGGACGAGCTCGAATCGCGCCAGATTGAAATTAACCGTGATTTTAAACCCGAATTTAGAAATTGAAAGTTCTGCCATGTCACAATTCATTTTAGGAACGTCAACTCATCTTCAGAAGATTTTTCTACAAACCGACATTTTTGGCGGAAAAGCAAAGTAAGGCTATTTTTGTTCGGGATTGTCGGAGGGTCGTTTTAATCGAATCTTCGGGATGCGAGTTGAATCATTTGACAGGAAATGTCATGAGAAGGCCGATGACACATGGGTTGATTTAATTGAGCTTCAATTGGATGGAATTGAGAGAGAATTGAATGGGGAATGTCTAAAATTCGTAGCTCCCATGGCACACCACATTTTGCACCTATTGCCAAGCTTGTAAAGGAAGATTGGAGGAGAGAGAGAGAGTGGCTAAGGTCATGTGGTATCATGGTGGGGGCAAAGCCAATGAGAAGATGGCAAGTGTTGAGCTCTAGAGAGCCCAAGGAGATCCCCCACTCTTCAACAGCTTCTTCTCCTTTAATCCAAGGCTTTCTCCATTATTGTTGAAGGAGAGAAGCTCAGCAAAAACCAGAGGAACTGAGCAGCATCAGCCCTCCACCGTCGCATGCCCATCGGACCCCATTTCCTCCTTTGTTTTCCCTCGTTCCGTTTTTGCTCCAGCCACCTTTCGCCAAAGATTCGAGTAAAAAGTTAACTTCCCGGTTGAATCGCGAACGAGCCACCCATGGCCGTGAAGATGACATCCAGACCGTTCCGGAGCACCTCGCCGCCGGAACGATTCTCCGGCCGTCCCGTACGGCCGCCCGAAGCCGCCACTCGCCGGACCATCTAGACTCGCCTGGTTCCGCCTGTTTTGTCCGTTTCGCGGTTTTCAGCCATTTTCTCCCAATTTCTACCCTACCTCCACCCATACCAACCTCCAATAAGATTCCCTTGACCCTCGGGAGCTGCCGGTTGCCAAACACCCGCTCGCCGAAGCTCCGATCGGCCCGTTTTCGCCGTTGAAGTTGCTGGTTTCTTCTCTGCGGTTCGGCCTGCATCGAAGCAGAAGACAGCAAGAAGTTCCAGACTTCGAGGCCCGTTTTCAGTGTCTTCTCGGCCTTCGTTGGTGTCGACACTTCAAGGTTTATCAACCGCCTTGGCGTCGTAGTCGCCATGAACTCACCGACGCGCAAAACCGGTGAGTTTATCCTCTAAACCTCGCTTAGTAAGATAATCATGCTTAAGGAGTGTTTAGATTAGTCTAATTAGGTTTTGGTGGTTAGATTAGATTATTTTAATGTAAATTAGATTAGTTGTATGATTATTTTAATGGATGTTTAATTATGGCTAATTGTATGTTTAAATTAGTGTAATCTAGTTTAAGCCCTAATTAATTATTTTTAATTAATTAATTATTTCACTTTTTTAAATATTATTTTATTATATTAAATTATTATAATATAATATTTAATTATTTAATTTTCGGAATTAAATTTAATTATTTAATAATTTCGAAAATTTTGCTGGGATGACCGGTCGTTAGAATTTCGCGTTGATCGCAAAGAGTGCGGTTGATTTGTGCTAATTATTTGTTAAATTGAGAAATTGAGTGGAAAGAATGATTATGGTTAATAATTCCAAAGTGTGGAATTGAGTGAAATTGGAGAAGTTTTGGTATTTAACTTGAAAATACCCGGTGTTGGCTTTTGGCACCGTAATTGGTTTGTAAGATCAGTTTGAATCATTGGATGTTATTGGATTGTATACCTAGTTCTATGGTTTAAATATATGTACCGCTTTGGTGAGCAATTGGTTTATATATGTCAGCTTGTGTGAGCACTATATGTCACTTGTGAGAGCAATGATCGTTTATCACCTTGTGAGAGCAACGATCCATATATCGGTTGTGCGAGCTACCATCTATATCAACTTGTGAGAGCATTGCATCCATGTCAGCTTGTGTGAGCCGTGATTTATTAATGGATGGATAGATAGATGGTATGAATTTATCGACATATGAATTTCACTGACGTGCAGGAAGGACTGAGGCGACGTAAGTTCTCTATTCTCTTTGTGTGGCTAGAGCATCCTCAGGCTTATTTTCTTCCTAATCGAGTTTTAGAGGGTAGGACTCGCTGAGACATTATCTCATCCCGGTTGTGGGATAATATTTCAGGTCCCTAGATGGCGGATCCTTCAAGCTTTTTGGTAGACCAATGAGGGTCGCCGAGAGAATTTTGACTTCGTTGATCCCGATTGAAGAGCTAGCGAATGGACTGTCTAGCCGATCTTAGGACAGCTTAGTTTTTGAGGACCGATCTTCGTAGATCTTTTGTTAATAGCTTAGTCCTGTAAATGAACTGGTTTGATATGTATAAAAGTATGTGGTTGGTTTTGAAAATGTGATCCTGCTTTTCTATCCCAATTGAATTTTGTCTCGGGATTATTTACTTGCTTCGCATGTGCATTAAAAAGAGAATGGGTCGATGACGTGTCCTGGGAAGTTGCTTTTCTATCAACTGCAGTGGGATGTGCGCGCTCTTGAGGTTCGGGGCGTGACATCTTGCTTGCATGGGTTTGTGTGTGTGGTAACGTTCTAACGTGAAGATGAAGCTGATGAATGCGAAAATATCGATTGCGGCTTCTCGACAAATCTGCTTCTGGTTATTGATCTACATGATTATTATATACAATGGAAAGAGAGATCTTGATCGTTTTTTTTTCCACCAAATTTAGCAAAATATTTTTCCTAAAAATAATTGATTATCTTGCTTGACATAAATAATTAGTCGGGGGAAGAAGTTTTCATTGTAGACAATAATTTTCATTTAAACATTTTCCATGGAACAGGAGCAATCAGTTTCAAGGACTTTTCTTTTTCAAAATAAATCTCATATGTTTTTCTCTCCCTTTTAGTAGAGAACCCACACATTCCTAAAATCGGCAAACGGAGCTTCCAGGAAGGTGAGGTTAGCCAATGTAATGCAAAAACAAGAATCTTGGACTATTGAATTAGGTAGGGGCTGTAGGACGGCGGGGCCCTTGGACATGAATAATAATACAACCACCTCTTCGTGCTCGGGTTGAAATGCAAGAACGAAGAACCGGGGGGACGCGGTTACGAGAGAAGGAGAGCTGAAACAGCACGCGATGAATCGCCTTCCGGTAAACACAAGTCAAATCGCTGTCCCGAACTCGGGGCCCCCAAATCTTTCTTGGCGGTCCAATCGTGTCTAAGCGGAACACATACTTCATAAGAAAGATCACCACCATCTTCAACACGGTACTCACAAATTATATAGAAAAGAGAACCTTTTGGTTATCATGCTCAACAACCTCGTTAACTAAAATATCCTTATTTAATTTCATTATGCACCGATCATAACTTTCGCTTAAAATTGATTTCTTGTTCTTGGAGGAACAAAAGGGCGTCGACGCGTGCTCGCTCGCTGTGGTTGGGGACATGAATTCCGGGATGATCGAAAGAGCCGTGCAGCCCGTCAGGGTAGGTGCCGTTCTTGCTTCGTACGTGCCTTCCACAGGGGTCGTCGATGCCGTCGATGCCACAAGATGGATCGCGTTCACTTGAATTTGGGGTCACTCTGCGTGCTAAGCAATTTCTTTCCTTCTTCTTTTCTAAATCTTATGATCTTCCGTTGATACGCATTCAGGTGGTCAACACGATTTTTGGTGCCCCTTCTCATCTTGCGATTCAACCCGGTCTATGGAGTCCGTTTTCATCCTGAGATGCTGCATAAATGTATAAATCGGTCCATTGCCCACGCATGTCCCTTTCTCGGTCTGTAGGCTCCGTTTTCATCCTAAGATGCTGGATAAATGTATAAATCAGTCCATTGCCCACGCACGTCCTTTCTCGGACTGTAGGTTCCGTTTTCATCCTAAGATGCTGGATAAATGTATAAATCAGTCCATTGCCCACGCACGTCCCTTTCTCGGACTGTAGGTTCCGTTTTCATCCTCAGATGCTGCATAAATGTATAAATCGGTCCATTGCCCACGCATGTCCCTTTCTCGGTCTGTAGGCTCCGTTTTCATCCTAAGATGCTGGATAAATGTATAAATCAGTCCATTGCCCACGCACGTCCCTTTCTCGGACTGTAGGTTCCGTTTTCGTCCTCAGATGCTGCATAAATGTATAAATCAGTCCATCGCCCACGCACGTCCCTTTCTCGGTCTTTAGGCTCCGTTTTCATCCTGAGATGCTGCATAAATGTATAAATCGGTCCATTGCCCACGCACGTCCCTTTCTCGGTCTATGGTGTCAGTTTTCATCCTGCGATTCAACTCGGACTAGCTTGTCCGTCTTCGTCCTGCGATGCTGCATATATATACAACTCGGTCCAGACTCCAGACCCATGCACGTCCATTCTCGAAACGAGTTTTCTTGCCTCTGCTTCGCTTCTCCGATTGAACCGATTTTCCCAAGGTTCAGCTTCTTCTTCGACTTTCTCCCCTCTGTCTCTCTCATGCGCTTCTGCATCTATTCGACCCTTCGTTTCTGCTTCGGCTTTTCCGATGGAATGGATTCCAGAAATGATCCTTCTGGTTTGCATGGGTGTGTGTGGGGGTAACGTTCTAACTTGAAGATGAAGCCGATGAACCCGACAATATCGATTTCAGTTTCTTAACAAACCTTTTTGCTTTCTAACTTTGCATGTGCCGTTGCTTTTTTTTTTTCCTTGGTTTGGGCGTTGTAGACTACAAATTTGCAGTCGCCTTTGCTCTTCACCAACTCCATATCATTCCCAGAAAAAGACGGGTGTTTTCACATTTTCTTGATATTTTGTTTTCTGGCCGAAGCTTTTGTCTACTTACAACTTTTCTAGTCTAAACGCAACTTCTCCCCATTTTTGACTTTAACTGCAATGTCCACCTTTCCTTGACTAAATCTGCGTGATTGGTTCCCGGCCTTTAAGATCGCTTGTTTAAAGTATCTACGTGCTTTTCATGTCCCATTCTTTGTGGGTGAAGCCTTTCGTTTATCTGACTTTTCCATGGCTTCTGGCTTCCCTTCTTGTTTCCAAAGTAATCGATTCGGCTATGCAGGCACGCAAAAATGCCGGACATCGAGTTGGGATCTCACACTTCTCGATCCCTTCGATTCAAGGTGGCAATGACGCAGAAGCATGACTGGCTCATTCTTTTGCTTCTCTTGGTGATAGAAGCCATCTTGCTTATGATAGAACCGTTTCGCCGTCTTGTTGGCATGATGACCGACATGAAATACCCTCCTCTTAAGACCAACACTGCGCTCTTTTGGGCTGTCCCGGTGAGTGTTCTCGCTAAGTCTTGAAATATTCACTCCACAGGTGCTGCCATCTGCTACGTAATCTCCGTCTTCATGGCCAATCTCTCTCTCTCTCTCTCTCTCTCTCTCTCTCTCTCTCTCTCTCTCAAGAAGACTAATCCCGACCCTTTGTCCTGGGCAGATTCTCGCCATAGTGCTTCCGTTCGTCGTCTTTCTCATTTACTACTTCACCCGCGACGATGTTCATGACTTCCGTCCTGCGATCTTGGGTGCTTCCTCTATGCTTCCCATCGATTTAGACGAACTCTGTTCGTCCTCAAATATTTTTCGAGAGAACCTTTAGCTGACGTGGAGAATATATGCAACCTGCAGGGCTTATATCTTCCGTGGCTTTGACTGCGATGATCACCGATGCTCTGAAAGATACTGTTGGACGACCAAGACCAGACTTGTTCTGGCGGAGTTTCCCTGATGGAATAGGGGTAAGTTCCGATCCTCATGCTGCAGGCATTTGGTTTCGCTTAACACCCCTCCCTTCCCCAGGCGTAAGCATAAGAATTCTCTTGCGTTATTCAATTCCTTAAACTTCCCATGGTCATTCGCATGCCAGGTTTTTGATCCTATGATGAAGGATGTCATCTGTCATGGAGATAAGGCTGTGATAAAGGAAGGCTACAAAAGCTTCCCCAGTGGGCATACCTCTTGTGAGTATACGTGAAACGACTGATTTTTTCGTCATGCTCGTGTGAAAACATAAGAATGGGTTGATTCGATTCTCGTAATGCGGCTTTCTTCAATCCTGAGTTCTCCTCGAAAGGCCTTTTGAACTGGACCACCTGGATAGGAAAAACAGTCAGCACTTTTTAATGTCACACAAGACTCCGCCCTCTTCGCTGGGTCACCAATTTTCTTAGGTTTACTCGATGCAAGACTTCTAAATAATTCTTGTCCAGATGCCAAAGATCATGATACTGGAATTAGAAAAAACGGAACAATCTTGATATATCTGCAAGTTTTTTTTTGCTGGAACGCCATACTGGTTTACAAATTTGACTCAGGAATTCACACAGCTCAAGTATAGTTCGTAACCTTTCGTAAAGATGTCGGTCAACATGATCCTGCAAATGTTGAGAATAGCTAAACTGCAATTAAAATCTCTCGACAATTCTCAAATTAATTGCGAAATCAGATGGTAACCTGAGACAATTGGCTTTCGTAGTTGACTTTTCTTATTATTATTTTGTTTCCATGGTATGACGGTGCAGAAGGCTCATTGATTGTCCACATCCAGGGTCCTTCGCAGGTCTCAGTTACCTTTCATGGTATCTAGCAGGGAAAATTAGAGAATTTGACCGTCAGAGCCACATTGCAAAACTCTGCATCATACATTTCCGTTGGCTTCTTGTGGCTCTTGTCGCTATTTCCCGTGTCGATGACTATTGGCGCCATTGTCAGGATGTATTTGCCGGCGCTCTTTTAGGTTAGTAGCAGAAGTGGCATGAATGATAAAAAAGAAAAGGTTGTGCGAATTAGTCTTTGCAGATGAAATACATAACTTTCGTCCACAACCTTTCCAATTTTTCTTTTTATGCAGGTTCGGTCGTTGCTGCATTTTGTTACATGCAGTTCTTCCCTTATCCAAATGATATAAATGGTATGTCTGCACGCTTTGCAGCTAGCTCAAACAATAAAGCTCCGAAAATAGCAACTTCTTTCTTTTTAAGTCATGTCCTTCGTGGGTTATATCCTACTTCAGCTGTATGTTCATATCATTGTTCATCATCAGTATGTCATAAGAAACTTCTCGTGATTTAAAATGATTGGAGGGCACAACAGAGTCTAGTTCGCATGTTTTAGTTCATTGTCCCGTATGCCACTCATCGACAGTTGTAAAATGTTCATGCAGGTTGGGCGCCTCGTGCATTTTTTCATACGATGGAAGAGAGAAATGAGGTTCATTCTTCAGCTCAAAGGGTTAACTCTTCTCATCCGCAACAACCACAAGTCGAAGCTTCATTCACGGGATGAAATAATGGCATGGAAAGTTCGGAATCAATGGATACGCTATTGTCCCCATGACTGCTTGCATGATGTTCCAGTCAAAAACTTATTTATATGACAAGCCTAATGTCAAGACTTGACTTAAACCGAGTGATCGATCAGATGCATCGGTTAAGAGTTTATCTGCGACACAGGCTGGTGTCTAAACTCGACTTAAACGGAGTGATCAAGCCGCAGCGACTGGGCTTATACAACTACTTGTAGAGAAAGCTCAATTGCAGGTTTCGGCACGAAACCATGCTTTTAGTAGCTGGACGTGCTGTGGTCGAATGTTTGTTGGAGGCAACTATAAAGCACACCTTTGAATCATTTATACGATGTGTGCTGAGCTTGGCCCTTCCACCTAAGGCAAGTCTCTACCTATCATTTGTCATTATGGTTTTAGAACGGCGTCCTCTCCTTCTGGCTATCAAATACTGATGAATGCGGTGCATCCAAACAAACCCTGTTCGTGAAGAGAGATTGTCTAAGTACATTGTCAACATAGCCAATAGTTCAACCCAAAAAAAAAAAATCATAGCCAATCAAAGCGGAAACGAATTCTACTAGACATTAAGCGATATAACAAAGATTACAATCACACTCGAATTGCTCAAACACTCTCAAGTGTTTTCCAAGCCCTAATAACATCAATTAATTCATGCAATATTTAGTCATACAATTCTTCGATAAATAATCTTTCAATCTCACGATAGAATTACACACAAATCTTGAACTCATAAAATTTAATTGGCTTGAACACTATTTTTTCTTGGATGTCATTCTTGAATAAACCCATCCATTTCTCTAAAGCCGTATATCTCACGGTCAACGCCCAACATTGCACTTTCCCTTATGTGACTTGTATTTCACGGTCCAGGCTCCAACGTGAGGAGAGCGGCGACAAGGCAATAGACGCGATCGCGACTCCCCAACCCACACATTCCTAAAATTGGCGAACCGAGCTTACCGAGCTTCCAGGAAGGTGAAGCCAACGTAAAGCTCGGTTCGCCAACGTAATGCAAAAACAAGAATCTTGGACTTTTGAATTAGGTAGGGGATGCAGGACGGCCCGGGCCTTCGACATCAATAATACAATCCACCCACCTCTTCCGTGCTCGGGCTGAAATGCAAGAGCGAAGAACGGTGGGAAGCGGTTACGAGAGAAGGAGAGCTGAAACAGCACGCCATGAATCGCCTTCCTGGAAAATGCCAATCGCTCTTCTAGCCACAAAAGAACCGGGCGGGGGCGCTGCTCGGCTGAAATGCGCTAGCAGAAATGAAACGCGGGGGTGGGGACGGGATCGCTTCCGGAAGAAGATGAGCTGAAACAGCACGCAACGCAACGCAACGAATCGCCTTCCGGTAAAAATGCCAATCGCCCTTCGTTTTGTAAAAAGTATGGCGTTGTTGGAAAATGTTTTTTAAGAATATGATAATATTTTCTTGGTGCTCGGCTGAAACTTGAAACGAGCTACAAAATATCTTCTACAGTTTGCTAAGGAAAATCTTTTCCTCCATGCACTCTATTCAATAATTTCTTTTCTATTATTTTATTTTTTAGATCAAATTTGAAATTTTCCTTTTCTTTCTTTTTCTTCTTCTTCTTCCTTAGTCAGTTGTCGACCATGACCTATGATCGGCCATAGGCGAGCTCAAGCCTCGCCATAAGCCGGCGAGGCTCCAGCTTGCTAGATTCCAACGAGGTCAAGCCTCGCTTGGTCCGAAGAAGAAGAAGAAGAAAGCTAGATAAGAAAGATAATATTTTATGTCACAGGGGCCACAATTATCTTTGCTTTAGAAAGAGGGCTTTAGGGCCACTGGAAGAGAGAGAGAGATTCTAAAGAGCATTTCTTCGATTTTTATTTTTTTTCGTGTTTCTGAATTTTTTCCTTTGTGGTTGAAGAAGAAGAAGAAGAAGAAGAAGAAGAAGAGCTTTTCTGCTAGACATGTGAGAATTGGTCATAAACCTATTTCCGAGCCCGTATTTAATAAGATATCTTCGATTTTATTTTCGTGTTTCTGAATTTTTTTCTTTTTGGTTGTGTAGGAGGTCCTTCACTCCCTCGACCCCCTCTAGCATAGCGGTGTGAACAGGCTGAGCTTTTCTTAGAAAGAAATGGCTTGGCATAATTTTCCCAAGCTGATTTGGTTTGGGCTAGACATGTGAGAATTGGTCATAAACCTATTTCCTAGCCCGAATTTAATAAGATAAGTTCAGTAAATGGATTTACACATAATTTTTTGTCTTTTTTTCCTTAAACAAAAAAGCATTATTTCTTGTTAAATTAAAGAGGGGCGCCAACTTTGATTCTTTGCTAGATTATGATGACATAAATCCACTTCTAGTTATTGATCTACACTATTATTATATAAAGTAGAAAGAGCTTACTACTTTTAAGTAAGAGATCTCAATCTTTTTTTTTTCTTCCGCTAAGATTTGAAAAATATTTTTCCTAAAATTATTCCCTTGGCTTGCTTGAAATAAATAATTAGTTTGTGAAAAATACTTTCATTGAAGACAACAATTTTCATCTAAATATTTTTGTGAAACAGAAGTGATTACTTTTAAGGATTTTTCTTTTTTAAATTAAATCTCACATGTTTTTCTCTTCATTTTGGCGGAGAACCCTCGGATTACTAAAATCAGCGAACGGAGCTTCCCACAATCCAAAAACACGAATCTTGGACTAAGGAATTGGGTAGGGGCCGCGCGAACGCAGGCCCGCCGCTGCCAGAAATTGTGACTTAGGCTCGGCCGCTTGGGCCAGCACCCCTCCCGACCCACCTCCTCGTGCTGAAAATGCAGAACGAACTGTGCGGGAACAATTATGCATTTTGAATTTTTGAGGGCGAATCTGGAGGCGGAGCAGAAGACGGTGTGGTGGGCGGGCGGGCGTCGTTGGATACGGGAGAGCGAATGGTGCGTGTGCTTCGATCTACTGATTTTGTTGAGGTGAGTGAGGGACCAGCGTGGACAAGCCTGTGCAGGGCCGCTGCTGTCTGCGTTGTCGGATCTCGTTATTTTTCTCGTCCTTTTCGCTTTTTGCTCAGGTCTTTTTAAGGAAATTCTCCCGTGTAAGAACTTGCGCCTATTGTATCCAAGGTCGTGGTCCTCGTCTGGTGCTATTTTGAGAAAGTACGGGGCCTGCTTAAATAATGGAGTGGTCTCCATATTTTATCAAAAAAGTTTGACCACCATCTTCAATTCAATAATCACAAATTATATAAAATAATAGACACTACAAAAAAAAAAAAAAAAAAACAACCAATTCCTTTAAGTTTTCGTAATCAACGACCTTATTAACAAAGACATCTTTACTTATTTTGATTATGTGCCGATTATAACTTCCACTTAAATTGCGATTCGCACAAAATTCATTTGATTTGAAGAGCTTACGCAAGAAATCAGAATCAAATGCATCCGACGATAGCAGATTTATGTGATCATGATTAATGGTGCTTCTAACTGGAGAAATAATTTTTGGGACGAATGATCTTCTTCCTTCGGATGAAACGGCCACCGAAGATCGCGATGTCGGACAACGAGCCGTTGAAGAGGATCCAGGATGCTTATATGTTAGAAAGACGGGCGCTTCGCCGGATGAGTTGTCCCGATGAACAACGACGGTAATCTGCATGCAAAATGCGCCAAATACCTATGTTCATACACATTATGCCATCATTAAGTCAGAATCAAGCACCATTACATATGATACCTTTTGGTTGACAGCTCATGTATGTAGACATGAAAAAGCTTGGTTGGCAAGACCAGTAGGAGGGGCCTTTGAATGGTAGCTAAGCCAGTTATGACAACAAGAAGTTAAGCAAAGGGATTCTTGTCTTCCTTCCTTTTCCTTGCATTCTGCAACTCCACATTGCCTTGATATTTGCATACCTTGTTTCTTATATATAAACATGTGTTCCTCCCCCTTTTTCCGATTTTTAATCCCATCATTTGATTAAGTGAACTGTAATTTCATTGTAATCCTTCAATTAAATTTATTGATCTTTTTAGAGTAAGAATATATGTTGCTGAATGGAAGTAATATTACGATTGAAACTGTAAGAACTTTTTTTTCCATGGATGGATTGTATTAGTTATTCATTTTTACATTCTACCTTAATTTCAAATGAAGTAGATTTATTTCAATATATCTCTTTGTCTTAGTGACTTACACTTCAAATGATAATTCTATTAATCAGGTGTATTATCTTTTAAATTTGATGCCTTGATTTAATTCTGAGTGAGCTCGAGCTATTAAAATAAATATATCTTTTCGAATTTCTTTGAGAACTCGTTGACGGAGTCAGAGGAACAAAAGGTGCCGGTCGTGTGCGCGCTCGCTCGCTCGCTCTCTAGTTTTGGAATAAGAGGTTAGGGGTAGATGATGTTCTCCTTTGGTACGCAAATTCCCGACGGTCGTAGCTCCGGCCCACCTCCCCAGAGAAACCGAAGGTTTTCGTGTTGACTTCTTGCGACTTCTGACCTGACAACAAAAGCGACTTCTTTTATTTTGGGCGAGCCATCAATGCCATTCCCACGTGTCCGAGCGTCCAGGTTCGACTAGACATTTCATTTCATGCTTTGCGTTGCGTTTAGCCTCTGTGGGTACACATTACCATGCACGTTGCACTTAGGAAGTGATGCTCTTGGCTCCGCTTCGCTTCAAGGCTTCTCGCAGATTGGATCGGTATCGCAAGGTTCAGCTTCTTCGACTTTCTCCCTCTCCCTCTGTCTCGCTCTATCCGTGTCATGCTCTTCTGACTCTGTTCAACCCTTCGTTTCTGCTTTGGCTCTTCGGATGAAATGGATTGCGGAAAATGGTCTTTCTTGCTTCCAAACGATTCGGCTGTGCAGGAATGCCAGACATCGAGTGGGGATCTCACACTCCTCAATCCCAGGTGGCGACGATACATAAACATGGATGGCTCATTCTTTTGCTTCTCTTGGTGATAGAAGCCATCTTGCTTATGATAGAACCGTTTCGCCGTCTTGCAGGAGAAGACATAATGACAGACATGAAATACCCTCCTCTTAAGACCAACACTGGGCTCTTTTGGGCTGTCCCGGTAAGTGTTCTCACTCCACAGGTGCTGCTATCTGCAACGTAATCTCCGTCCTCATGGCCAATCTCTCTCTCTCTCTCTCTCTCTCTCTCTCTCTCTCTCTCTCTATATATATATATATATATATCTCGAGAAAGAAGACTAATCCCTTTGTCCTGGGCAGATTCTCGCCATAGTGCTTCCGTTTGTCGTCTTTCTCGTTTGCTGCTTCACCTGCGACAACTTTCATGACTTCCGTGCTGCGATCTTGGGTGCTTCCTCTATCCTTCCCATCGATTTAGAAGAACTCTGTTCGTCCTGAAATATTGTCGAGAGAATCTGTAGCTGACGTGGAGAATATATGCATGTTGCAGGGGTTATATCTTCCGTGGTTTTGACTGCGATGATCACTGATGCTCTGAAAGATACTGTTGGACAACAGAGACCAGACTTGTTCTGGCGGAGTTTCCCTCATGGAATAGGGGTGAGTTCCGACCCTCATAATGCATTCGGTTTTTGCTTAACGTCCCCTCCCTTCCCCTTTCGAAACAGAGAGATCAAATTTCTTCGAATAAACCGCTACTTGTACAGGCATAAGCATAAGAATTCTCTTGCGTTATTCAATTCCTTAACTTCCGATGGTCATTCGCATGCCAGGTTTTTGATCCTATGATGAAGGATGTCATCTGTCATGGAGATAAGGCTGTGATAAAGGAAAGCTACAAAAGCTTCCCCAGTGGGCATCCCTCTTGTGAGTATACGTGAAATGACTGGTTTTCTTATCGTGCTCGTGTGAAAAGATAAGAATGGGTTGATTTGATTCTCGTAACACGGCTTTCTTCAATCCTGAGTTCTCCTCGAAAGGCCTTCTGAACGGGAACACCTGAATAGGAAAACAGCCGGCACTTTTTAATGTCACACAGCCCTCTTCGCTGGGTCACCAATTTTCTTGGTTTTACTTGACGCGAGACTTCTAAACAATTCTTGCCCAGATGCCAAAGTTCATGATACTGGAATTAGAAAAAACGGAGCAATCTTGATATATCTGTAGGTTTTTTTTGCTGGAACGCCAGATTGGTTTACAAATTTGACTCAGGAATTCACACAGCTCAATATAGTTCGTAACCTTTCAGAAAGATGTCGGTCAACATGATGCGGCGAATGTTGAGAATAGCTAAACTACAATTAAAATCTCTCGACATTCTCAAATTTATTGCGAAATCAGACAGTAACCTGAGATTATATGCTGATGTATAGATATGTCCATGATTTGCGATTGTTGGCATATTTAGATGCAAACTTTGCTGGTTGTAAGGATGATAGGAAGTCGACAACATGATATATCTTCATATTAGCAGGAGGTGCAGTATCGTGGAAAAGTAAGAAACGGAAATCTATATCTTCCTCTACCATGCAAGCGGAATTTATAGCATGTTTTTCAACTGCTACTTAGGCTGTTTGGCTCCAAAACCTCATTAGGGAATTGACCATATTTGATTTTATGAACAGACCCATACAGTTATATTGTGATAATAATTATGCTATGTTGTTTGTCAATAACAACAGAAGTCTCAAATGGTCTAAGCATATGGAGGTCAAGTTTTTTACCGTAAAGGAAATTGTACAGAATGGTGACATTATAGTGGAGCATATTCCCACAGACGATATGTTGGCAGATCCACTGACTAAAGGTCTACGCCCTTATGTATTTGAGCGACATATCATGAACATGGGCTTAGGAGAATTTGTGGATACTGTTGTTTAGTGGGAGCTATTTCAGATTTGCTCTAATAAAGTTTGCATCTGTACTTTGTTACTTTTTGTAACATTTCGATATATGTCAACTCATTTTGTATAAGTTGTTATTGAGTTGTGTATATATATCTAAGGAAAATCTCAAGGTACTGTGTAAATCTTGAGTAAAGGCTAGAGACATCTAATTATTAGCCTTATACATATGTCTTAGTTACACATAAAGAAAGGTTAATCATAAAGATAAGACATACGTGGGTTCATTAGAACCATAAAAATATTCTCTAGTGCCACATTCGGTTTTCTGTGACACTATAGTGACTGACAAATGAGATAACACATAAGGTAAAACTCTTCATGAGGTGTTATCGATTTGCCACACAACCATATTAAATCCATAACAGTAAAGTTGATAGCACTTGTGACCATGGAAGGCTCTATGTATGTATATGTAGTTACTGTCATGATCCGGTGTTTGAGATTTTATGGGATCGCATTGACTATTGAGGATTATCTCTAGATCAATATAAAGGTGCGCACATACAGTACAGTCTCAATTAATATAGCCCAAGTGGGAGAATGTAAGAATTTTCCTGATGTGGGCTACATTAATTGAGATTGTAATTAATCGTTTTTACGGAGTTAATCTAATAAAGTATGATATAAAGTTTCTTAACAATCGAATATAGGCTTGGCTTGTGTGGGCTGAATTGGGCCCGGCTCATGATGAGAGGGCCCGTCCAAAATTCTATAAATAGGCTAAGGTCCCCCCCTCTAGCCCTCACTTTTGCGATAAAACACACATGCACCCAATTTCTCACATGAGGAACACTTGTGAGAAGCGGTCTCATCGAGCCAGGGTATCGAGGGTCATAGAGGAGAAGATCTTCAGCGTCAAAGGCTCGGATTGCTGCTATTTTGTTCCAAGAACAATGAATTCAAAATCAGGTACACAAATCCTCGTCTTCAACCTTAGGATGTTCAAGTTTCTAGCTATGTCGATCTTGGGAAGCCGTTTAGACGGCCAACAGCTATTTCCCGTGTCGATGACTATTGGCGCCTTTGCCAGGATGTATTTGCCAGCGCTCTTTTAGGTCAGCATTAGAAGTAGCGTGAATGATCAAAAAGAAAAGGTCGTGCGAATTAGTCTTTGCTAATGAAATACATAACTTTCATCCACAACCTTTCCAATTTTTTTTAATGCAGGTTCGGTCGTTGCTGCATCCTGTTACTTGTAGTTCTTCCCTTATCCAAATGATATGAATGGTATGTCTGCACGCTTTGCAGCTAGCTCATATAATAAAGCTCCGAAAATAGCAACTTCTTTCTTTTAAGTCATGTCCTTCATGGGTTATATCCTACTTCAGCTGTATGTTCATATCATTGTTCATCATCAGTATGTCATAAGAAACTTCTCGTTATTTAAAATGATTGGAGGGCACAACAGAGTCTAGTTCGCATGTTTCAGTTCATTGTCTCGTATGCCACTCATCGACAGTTGTAAAATGTTCATGCAGGTTGGGCGCCTCGTGCATTTTTTCATACGATGGAAGAGAGAAATGGGGTTCATTCTTCAGTTCAAAGGGTTAACTCTTCTCATCCGCAACAACCACAAGTCGAAGCTTCATTCATGGGATGAAATAATGGCATGGAAAGTAAAGAATAAGGCTCGCGAGAGCACGATACCACCCCCTTTTTTTATGCCATGGAACCTGGTATAAATCTGTTTCTTAACCTGTATGTGATGGGCTAAGTTCAGCAAATGGGTTCAGACATAATTTTCTTTTTTTTTTTTGCTTAAATAAAAAAGCTTTATGTCTTGCTAAATTTAAGAGGGGGCCGACTTTGATTCTTTACCAGCTTATGATCACATAAATCTGCTTCTATTATTGATCTGCACTACTACTATATAAAGTAGGAAGAGCTTACTACTTTTGAGTAAAAGATCTCAATCATTTTTTTTCTTACACCAAAATTCAAAAAATATTTTTTCTAAAGATAATCTTTGGTCTTGCTTGAAATAAATAATCAGTTGGCGAAAGATGTTTTCACTGTAGACAACAATGATATATGCCATTTTGCTTTGGTGTGCAAACCGTTTTGCTTTGGTGTGCCTAGAAAAGAGAGTTGTTTTATGCTACATTCACAAAGAATGTGAGAAAATTTCTTGCTCATGAATTCACCTCCTCCAGCAGGTTGAAAAAGTTCAATATTCCTATCAAGCCAATTTTCAACTAATTTATGAAAAATAGGAAAATCTCAACAAAAAAAAATCCAACTTTCGCTTCAATAGATACAACTCACAATGTCAATAGAAATCATCAATAAATATTACACAATATTGATTTTTTTGTATAAAAGGAGTTGGGCTCAGTCTCCAAAGATCACAATGTATTTTCTCCAATGGATGGAAATATCAAGAATCAGATAAAGAAAATGGTAATCTGGACCTTTTACTAGTCTAACAACTTATACATAAAGTGCTAATGAATTTATTTATTGAAATCAAATCATGAGATTGCAAAGCTGTAAAAATAAGACTATTTGGATGATCTAACCAGAGATGCCACGTAAGTTCATTCGCAACCTTGTTTCTTCTAGAAAAAGAATGGCATGGCTTATTTGTACATAATACTCGACAATTAGTTTTCTTCGGCAATGCCTGATGTGTCTTGCAGTACTTGATAAAATAAAAAATAAAAAATCAGAGGCATCAATCTCTCATCAATGAAGAGACAGATAATACCACCGCCCGCGGTGGCACAACTAGCTTCAGGCTCCCTCCCCCTCACGAATGGGAGAAGTTTGAATCTCAGAGGCGTTGCGTTCGCATGACTCAAACGCAGCTAGATCTGTGGTGGTAGCTCAGTCCGCTCCGAGTTTACGTCTAGGCTACCGGTCGACGGCGGTTCCCGAGTCATCAAAAAAGAAGAAGAAGATAATACTTGTTTCTTAATTTGTGGAACCATTAGAATATTATTAAATGAAAATTGACCGGTCCGACATAAGTAATAATAGATTTTGTGATTGAAGAGACGAAATGGTGGATCGCATTGATTGATCCTGTCCACTCTTGGTTTTGGATCTCTCTTCTCTCCCCCGCTAAGCAATCTTTTTATTTAAAGTTATTGTTACTGGGGGTGTGCAACCGGACCGGGTATACTCGATTCCCGGACTAGCCCACTCGGAAAATAGAGTCGAGAACTGGTTCCGTTGAAACCGGTTTGGGAACCGGTTCCCAAAATTCGGAACTGGTTTAAACCAGTCCGAGAACAGGTTCCGAGTGATTACCCACCAAGAAATCTGTTTCAAACCAGCTTTGGAACCGGTTCCCAAACTGGTCTTGTAAGTAGAGATCCAAAGCCCTTTTTTCCTCCCGATTCCTATTCTTACTTTCGCAATTACACAACGTTTTTCCTCTTGGCTCTCTCAAACACGCATGGCACTCCTCATTTGTCATTCATCTTCCTCACTTGCTTCCCTCCCTCACCAGCTCCCTCTCGCACTGTCTAATGGACGGACGATGTGCGTCACCACCAAATTCTTGTGTATTATATGGATTGGCTTGCCTAATTTCTCTTTTGTAGGAGGAATTATGCTTGCATAAATGAGTAGATTCATGTAGTAGTTGTGGGAATAAGACTAATATTAGACCTATGTTTGTTGCTAATTCTTTACCTAATGATTTTATTTATTATAATTAGCTCTGTGGATCCTTAATTTTTCGTTTAATCAAAATGTTCATGTATTTATTTATTACAAGTGCTTAATATTTCAATACAAATTAGGAGGATTACGTTATTTTCTCGCATATTAATATAAAATTTGAAATCATATAAAATATCGGGAGATTGCAAAACATGTCCAGTGAAAACAGAATTGACCCTGGAACTAGATTGGAAAAAACAGGATGGGTCGAGTATAGGGTCCAATACAAACAAGATCGGGTATAAGGTTAAGAAAAAAGGAACCGGATTATAACAGGGTCAAGTACAGGGTCCGAGTCTAGACCCTACCCACCCTGGACCCGGTCACCCCTAATTGTTACACATCCATTTGATCGTTATTCGTGCTTAGATCAATTCTCGACGCCGTTTTGATGGGTCGTATCCTATGTAGGTTTCATCTGCTGCTGCTGTATTCATCGGTAGGCGAACAAACGCATGGACACCGCCATGTCGAGAAGGGTTTTGAGTGTGTTTGGTTCGATATTCCTAAAAGACTTTCAATCTTCAAAACCTATTGAAAATATGCTGGATCGTTTGGCAACCATTTTGAAATAACTTTTAAGTGAAAGCCAGTATTAGAAAGTCTGAAAACCCAATCCTAGTGGGACTAGCATTGGGTTTTCAACTTTGACCGAATGCTAAAACTCATTTTTTCTTCCAAAACTATCCTCATTCATTCTTCAAATTTTCGATTTTGACCTCATTGTTATTTTTTTAAATGCTAAAATAATACTAAAAAGTCGAATATATATAAATGCTAAAAAATCCAATATATATATATATATTTTTTTAGCATTTATATATTTGATTTTTTTAGCATTATTGTCAAAATTTATATTTAAAAAGTTGCATACATTATCTTTTTCAATTTTAAACAAATAAAAATTAAAAAATTCCGATGAAGGGGTTGGTTTTTTTTTTTTTAAAAAAATTATATATGTGTTTTGATTTTTAGCATTATTGTAAAAATTTATATTTAAAAAGTTGAATTCATTATTTTTTTGTCAATTTCAAACAAATAAAAATTAAAAATTCCAGCGAATGGTTTGTTTAAAAAAAATACACGTATTTTATTTTTTTTAGCATTATTGTAAAAATTTATATTTAAAAATTGCATTCATTATTTTTTTCAATTCTAAACAAATAAAATTAAAAAATAATATTATTCATCCAAAATACTTTTCAAATGTGTTTTATTTTAAACGGTATTTCTCTCAAAGTTGCTTCACATAGCATAAATTACCAAACGATCTTTGCATTTACACAAAGTCCTTTAGGCTAAATTGGTTTATATTTTCCCATTGGACTTTCAAAATATTGACCCGCAAGACAGAGCAAGAAGCTGACCTTGCAGAACCGAATCAATCCGCAAGAAAGCCTCGGACCGAAGCAGAGCCCAGAGAGTTCTTTTCAAGAACGGGACGTGTGCGCGAGTTGACTGATAGATAGATACAGCAACACCGGATGAAAGCTGCACGGGATACGACCCCATCAAAACCGAGTTGACGCCATCCGAGTCCGACCCACACAAACTCATAAACAAAGCGAATAAAAATGGAGTTCGGGAACATAGGGGAAGCTGCGAGGATCGTAACTCCCAACGACGACCACATGGCAACCAACGCGTGACAATAACATTAAACGAAAAGGAACAGAGATTCCTTAGCGGGCAGGAGTTATCCCAACGTCAAACGGACGGAATCCATCCTCCGATGGGATCCACTCCCGCAATGCGCATCGGGAGAGATCATCACCTACCCTGATAGACGCGGCTCCTTCAATGGTCTCCGACGGAAATGCATTTAACGGTACAAAAATATTTCAAGTGTATAAATAGTGACAAGTAATGCACATTGCTTCATTGCATAGACCTCTCTATCTAGCAAAATCAAACTCTCGAGCAGTCATCACTCTATCAAAACCTAAACCCAAAGAAATCATGAAGCAAGCCTCTAAGTTGATGTTGGTCTTCCTCTTGCTGACTCTAATTTGTAACTCTCTCTCTCTCTCTCTCTCTCTCTCTCTCTCAATTATGAAATCCTAATGCATGATTTTCGTATGTATTTATGCAATTGATCTCAACTTGTTAATTGTTAGAAGGATATGTAATATTTTCGTTTCATAAGCTAACGCAAGGTTAAGGAAGTACAAGGAATACACATCTATTTGATTAACTTTGTAATTACTTTTCTTAATATACATGCCGCGTGTTATTTTAAAATATATATCTCCCAAAAAGAAAAACAGAATGATGAAAATATTCTTGTTGACACCCGAATTTTTATCAACATTTTAAATATCCACTTATTTTGAAAAAAAAAATATGAAAAGAAATCGTGTGGGCCGGCCACTTAGCAAAGTTTTCAACCTTCTAAGCCCCTCCTTCCATTAGTCCAACCCATCTCTTTTAATTCCCTCGGCCCACCTCTTTATTCTTTTTTTTAGCCCATCTCCTCTCGTGCTTCATTGGCCCATCACAGAACCAAACGAAAGAAAGCCCAGCCCCAGCTTTTCTTTCTTCCCCCCCACGCACGCGACCTCTTCCTCGGTGAGCATGCTGTGACAAAACAAAAATGAGGGAGAAAAAGGGGAAGGTGACGAGCTGCGTCCGCGGGCGCCCGTGACGCAAAGGAAAGACGGCGCGAGTGACGAGAGTGAAATCGGGGAGCCTTCTACAATGCATGGGCTGGCATTGGGGATGGGGACGTGTGACAAAAAGATGCTCGAGCAAGGGGTGACGGAGCAGTAGGACAATGTGAACTGTGACTCGTTTGATTACCAGACTAAAAATTTCTAAAAAGTCAACATCCTCCTCTTGATGAAAGCCTTTTACAACAAGTTGAGCCTCCAATCAGTCAAGTAAACCATCAATATGTGGCTTTGCCTTGAACACCCATTTACATCCAAACACATTCATCGAGAGATAATGGGGAATGAGTTCCCATATTTTGTTGATTGCAAGAGCATCCAACTCCTCAAGCATAGCCAAATTGGGTGTTTTAAGGTTGAATGGATAGTGCGTAGCTCAAGAGGGAATGATGATACTGTTATATTGGCGTAATTTGGGGTTTGGCTAAAGCTCCTGGCCTTTCAAATGTGTAACCATGGGATGCACTAAGGATGTGGAAGTTTCAAATTGAGACGGAACTAAAGATTCACTCTTCATTCATTGTGGTACATGATAAAAGAGAATAGTAGATGAAGCATTAAAATCTGGTTCTATCTCAACATATAGACATGCCTGTTTGCTTGTAGAGTCAACATTTGTTGGTGAACAACCATTTTGACCAACTTGTGGATGAGATCGAGGCATTGTCCAATGATCACAAGAAGCATTTGTTTGAAATGTACTTGAATTTAAATTCCACTGCTATAATTCCCCCTCGATCATAGCAGTAACTCCAGAAGAATAAACAAGTGAAAAATAATGCTCATAAAAAATAGCATGTTGAGATATATAAAAATGACCAGTAGATTGATGAAGATAACTATATCCTTTGTGCTTTTCAATGTATCCCAAAAATACACACGATAGAGAACAATTGTCAAATTTGTTTATTATGTAGTTGCGTAAATAGGGATAACAACAAGAGCAAAAAACTCAAAGTAATCAGGGTCTTTCTTGAATAAGGCTGAGTATGGACTTCGATTGCCTAAAGTAGTTGAAGGAAGCATATTTATCAAATAATTTGTTGTTGTAAACACTTCCACCCAATAGTTGAGTGGCATAAACACTTCAAACTATGTAGCAAGCCCGAGTTCAACAATGTGTCATGTTTCCTCTCTACAACATCATTTTGCTCTGGTATATCTAGACAAGAGAATTGTTGTTGTATGCCACATTCACAAAGATACGCGAGAAAATTTCTTGCTCATGAATTCATCTCATCCATTAGATTGAAAAAGTTTAATTTTCCTATCAAGCCGATTTTCAACCAATTTCTAAAAAGATAAGGAAAGTCTAAAAAAATCTAACTTTCGTTGCAATAAGATACAATCAACGGTACCGGGAGAAATCACCAATAAATGTCACACAATATTGAATTTTTGGTATTGAAGGAATTGGGCTCGGTCCCCAAAGATCACAATGTATTTTTTCTTCAATGGATGGGAACATTGAGAATTAGATAAAGAAAATGGCAATCTCAAACTTTTACTAATTTGACAACTTGTACATAAAGTGCTAGTAGATTTATTAATCGAAATCGAATCATCTTACCGCAAAAGCTGTAAAAATACAACTATCTAGATGGCCTAACTGGAGATGCCACGTAAGTTCATCCGCAACCTTGTTTCTTCAAGAAAAAGAATGCCCTGGAATGTGGGTCCTTATTGATATACAATACTCGACAATTAGTTCTCGTCAGCAATACCTGATGGGTCCTGGGGTCCCAAATAGAAAAATCGGAGTCATCAATCTCTCGTCAATGGAGAGATTGATAATGGATTTTTCTCAATTTGTGGAACGACCAGAATATTATTACGTAAAGAAAACCGACCAGTCTCATTGCCAAATTGACCGGTCCCGACACGAGTAATAATAGACTTTGAGATTGAAGAGCCGCGTCCATGACGATCTCTCTCAATGCATTGATTGATTGCCGTCCAATGGACTTTTGGTTTGGGATCATCTCCTCTCTTCCCCGCTAAGCAATCTTTTCGTTACACGTCCTCTTGGTCGCTGTTCATGCTTAGATCAATTCTCGACACGGCTTTGATGGGACGTATCCTGTGTAGCTTTCATCTGGTGCTGCTGAATTTATCGGCGGCGGACGAACGCATGGACGCCGCATTTTCGAGAAGGATTTCATCGGGCTCGGCTTCGCTTAGAGGATTCTCGAGGATTGAATCTGCTTTGAAAGGTATGAGCTCTTCGATTTTTCTCTGGCTTTGTCTCTGTTATCGATATATGCTCGTGCTTCTGGATCTATTCAGCTCTTCGGATTTTGCTTTGGCTTAAGATAATATTGATTCAGGAGAAGGATTGCCCAAAAAGTTTCATACCAATTACATTTTTGTCAATTCAGTCTTAATTGTCTCAATTGAGTTATACACTTTTTTTTTTTTTTAATGTTTTGCCAATTGAGTTGATATGGCAAATTTACGCTAGCAATTGCCGATGTGAACACTACTTGTCTTACGTGACACGGTAACACTGACATGAACGTTTTTTCATAAGTTTTTTTTTTAATTGGTTAGATGCATTGAATTGATACTAATGTAAAAAAAAAAAAAAAAGGATTAAATTGCTTAATTAAAAGATTTAGACCGAATTGATATCAACACACTGCGTTCGTTTCACGGAAAATAACTTCCAGGAAAATGTTTTCCGGATTTTCCGGTGTTCGTTTCACGGAAAATCAACTTCTCAAGGAAAATGTTTTCCTCAATAGTAAAAACCACCTTCAAACATAAAGAAAATGTTTTCCACTTCTGAAAAGTGGAAAACATTTTCCATAACTTCTTTGGCTTATATTTTTTTTCTTTCTTCCATTTTCATCTTTCTTCCTTAGCTTGGCTGGTGGCCGGCCCCGACCAGCCGCCAGCGACCGGCGACCGGCGACCGGCGATCGGCTCGGCGACCGGCTACCGGCGATCGGCGACCGGCCGCGAGCCAGCTCGAGCTTCACCCCGGCCGGTGAGGCTCCGCCTAGCCCGGACCTGTGGAAGCCGAGCTCGGGCCTCGCCGGACGGGCGAGGCGGAGCCTCGCCGGCTTGGGGCGGAGCTCTGCCTCGCCAGATCCGGCGAGCTGGGCGGGGCTCGGGCCTCGCCTGAGCTCGCCAGAGCCCGACGAACCTCCAGCGAGCTCGGGCGAGATCAGCCGAGCCTCGAGCTTGCCGGATCTGGCGACCGGATCTGGGTCGGCCGCCGGGCAGTCAGCCATCGTCAGGCGTGCGGCGGCGGAGGAAGGAGGAAGGAGGAGGAAGAAGGAAGAGGAAGGAGGAAGGAGAAGGAAAAGAAAAGAAAAAAAAAAAGAAAGAAAAATAAATGAATGGTGGAAGATAATAAAAAATTGTATTTTTAAAAATACAAATATTTTTGGTCAATTAAAAATATTAAAATTTAATTTTTGATAATTTTTTTAAACAATTAAATTAGTTAACGAACGGTGGAAAATGTTTTCCACTCAAAATTTAAGTTTCAGCCAAACACCGGAAAATATAGCCATTTTCCCGAAAATGACTTTAAAATGTTTTCCGGAAATGGCCAATTTTCCGTGTAACGAACGCAACCAGTTTGAAATGTTTTGGATACTTTTCCTAGCTCTATGAGATTGATTTAGTGTGTGGATTAGCCACAAGGCATCTTTAAATATATGCATTCCCGCCACCGATTTAATTTATTTGTCGCCTCTGAAGGCTTTATCTCTTGTCGTACCTAGTCCGTAATATCAATTGAATATTTCATGAATTTGAGATTGACCAACTTCTAATTCGTCTTTATATATATGTATATGTATACGAAAGTCAAACTCCACATGTCTTGATGAAAAAAAAAACCGTCTCTTGACAAACTGCTATGCCATCCTGTCTACTGTGAAAACCAAAATGCATATAAAAAAATAAATAAATTAAGGCAATGTCAGCAATCCAATAATCAATGAAAAATTTAGGAAAAGAAGAAGAAGAGGAAACATTCAATTATGTCCCCGCCCCGTCAGAATGCAAGATTAGTCAACGGGTTAGATCTTCCTTTTTTCTTAAAAAAGCGGGGGATAAAGTCCACAATGAGCATTAAGAATTTAAATATGTGATTACAATCTATGGATTAGAAATTAATGATTTACATATGATGCGTTCTGAATGTCATATTAGTAAATTTATAGCAAGGGCCCTTTACCAATTAGAAAGTATACTTTTTATTAGAAAAATCAAGTGGGCAAGGTGCAAGTTGAATCAACTCATGTACTCACCCAATTTTCTTTCATTTTCAAGTGTGCAAGATGAACTCGTCGAAGTGTCGAGTCGAGCTCGAGCAGAGTTGACCTCGAGCTTCTAACACAAAATTGGCAAATTCGTAAGCCTAATGAAACTTGTCGGTTTCTGTTAATTGAAAAAATTACATAGGGTTGTAAAACATAGACCCCGGAATCCTTATATTTTACATGGCATTTGTGTTTATTAAACTCGAACTCAAGCTCATTAATAAGTTGATCGTAATAGCCAAGTCAAGTCAAGCTCGAGTATCTCAATTCTCTAGTTGAATTAAGCTTGAGCAGAAAGGTTGAATACTTGATCAACCTCGAGCCGATTTTCAAGTACCCAATGTACTAGCCAAGCTCGGTTGTGTATTACTTGAATTGGGTCGATATGCCCCTACTTCTTAGGATGTATTTTGTCTCCAAAGAAAAAAAATTTCCTCCTTTCTTACTTTCCTTCAAAAAAATTCGGACAGCAGGTTTCGAAATTTTTAAGAAAACTCTGAAATAAGTATCCATGATTTTAATTGTTTATATTTGTATGTCTCGTGAGATATTGAGTATTCTATATGAAACAAAAATCGAATAGCACGACTCGTTGAAAAATCAAAAGTGAAAAATAAAAATCATCCTCGCAGAGGGAACCCTGGTTTTTCTCCTTGCCTCGCGGCCCTTGCTTCCCTGACTGCTTTGCTTTCCTTGTAACCAGAGTTAGTTTGCCAAAAGACAAAGAAACAATTTCACCCAAGGGTGATAAAAGATCATAAATAAAAGAATAAAAGAATGAATACATAGAAATTTCTAAAACTCATATTCAAAATATAATCTTCAAAATATAATTGGGTCCTAAAACTTTTAAAAAGTACAAATAAATCTAAAAATTAATACAAAAATATAATCGAGTTCCAAAACTTTTAGGAAGTGCAATCAAATTCTATAACTTATCGAGTTGATGCAATCTAGTTATAAAACTTATTAGTACATTTTAATTGTTAAGTTGGAAAGTTTTTAATCTCAATTGTACTTTCACAACAAATTTTTAAAGTTGATTGTACTTTTTTTTTTGAAAATTTCAAGATTTAATTATATTTTCGTGATAAGTTTTAAGGCGTGAATAAATAAAGAAAATCAATAACTGAAAAGGCTCATATGAGATCTAGAGTGGTCGGTTAGCCAAATACTAAACTCTGCGCGTCCCTGAGCGTTCCCTAAGTTTCCAGCTGAAAATCGTAACTGCCAGCCGAAGCGACGAAACTCGCCCCGCATTGCAAATCGGTTTTAATGGGGTCATATCCCGTGCAGCTTTCATCCGGTGTTGCTGTATCTGTCTAGCAGTCGATTCGCGCACGCGTCGCGTTCTTGAAAAGAACTCTCTGGGCTCTGCTTCGGTCCGAGGCTTTCTTGCGGATTGATTCGGTTCTGCAAGGTCAGCTTCTTGCTCTGTCTTGCGGGTCATGCGCTGTTCGACTCTTCGTTTCTGGTTTTGGGTTCGGAGAGAAATGGGTTGCTAGGGAATGATCTTTCTTGCACGGTGTTGCTACGTTCTTGAAGACGGGAGTGATGAAGCAAAACTATAAATTTCGGCTTACTCTTGGCTCTGTCTTCATGTTCACTAACTTTATGTCATCTAGTGTATTGAGAGACAGACGAGGGGTTTTAGTAATCTCTTGAACTTTACTTTCTGGAGAGAAATTTTGTCTACTTGCAACATTCTAATCTACTAGCAACTATTCTCCATTATGACTTTTCAAGCTAAACAACAATGTCTACCGATCTATAACTAAATATGAGCAGTGAATTTTTTATTTTCAGCACTGGGTAAGTGGTACAGTTCTAGCGAAAACATTGTCTTAGGTATCATGCCTTGTTTAACCATCTGTGGGTTTGTGGCTTTCAAGATCACTTGATAAGTATCCAGGTGTTTTTTGAGTCCCACGCTTCGCATGTGAATCCTTTGGTAATCTGAGTTCTCATGAGTTTTCATGGCTTTTGGTTTTCTTTTTTGCTTCCATAGTAATCGATTCTGTTGTGCGGCGCAAACAGGAAGGAAATGGCCTGGATTCGGTTTTGGGCTGGGCACGTGAGAATGGTCATAAATCTATTTCTTAACATAAATATTTTTCTTTTTCCTGTTTTTTTGCTTAAACAGAAAAGCATTATGCCTTGCTAAATTAAAGAGGAGGGTCGACTTTGATTCGTTTACTAGATTATGACCACGTAAATCTGCTTCTAGATATTGATCTACACCATTATTATATAAAGTAGAAAGATGTTACTATTTTTAAGGAAGAGATCTCAATCGTTTTTTTTATTCTTCCACTGAAATTTGCAAAATATTTTTCTTAAAAATAATCGATTGTTTTGCTTGACATAAATAATTAGTCGGGGATGGAACAAATGCAATTAGTTTTAAGGACTTTTCTTTTCAAATTAAATCTCATATGTTTTTCTAGGACCCACACATACCTAAAATAGCTAAGGAGCTTCCCGGAAGGTGACATTAGCCAATATAATCCAAAAAACGAGAATTTTGGACTATGAAACAGAGCAGGGGCTTCTAGACGGTGGGGCCGTTCGACATAAACGATACAATCCACCTCCTCGTGCTCGGGCTGAAATGCAAGAGCCAAGGATCGGAGACGCGGTTACGAGAGAAGGAGAGCGCACGTGAAGAATCAAATCGCCTCCCGGTAAAGATGCCAATCGCTCTTCTAGCCAAAAAAGAACCGGGACGGAGGCGCTGCTTCGCTGAAATTCACTAACAAAAAAGCTCCCCGGGGTGGGGGACGGGATGCGGTTTCGAGAGAAGACTAGCTGAAACAGCATCCAAGGAATCGCCCTCCCGTAAAAATGCCAATAGCTGTTCGTTTTGCAAAACAAAAAAAAAAATGGCGTCCTTGGAAAATATTTTCCTCAGCTGAACTTGAAAACAAGCTACAAAATATCTTCTACTGTTTGCTAAGAAAAATCTTTTCCTCCATGCACTCTATTCAATAATTTCTTTTCTTTTATTTTATTTTTTCGATCAAATTTTCCTTTTCCGTTTCTTTTTGTTTCTTTCATTTTCTTCTTCTTCCTTAGTCAATTGTTGACCATGACGACAGTCGACAAGGCTCCAGCTTGCTAGATTTCGACGAGATTGAGCCTCGCTGTGTCCGACCAAAAGTGGGAAACATTTTCCTCAATTTTAGAAGACTTTTTTTCATGGATGGAAAATATTTTTCTCGAGCAATTTGTTTTCTGTGAAATGAACGCCAAAAAATTCGAAAAATGTTTTCCGAAAGTTATTTTTATGTGAAATAATATTACAATCAAAACTGGAAGAACTTTCGTTTCGGGGATGGATCATATTAGTTATTCATTTTTGAATTCTACCTTAATTTGAAATGAAGTGGATTTATTTCAATATAGTTTTGGTCTTAGCGACTTACACTTCAAATGATAATTCCATTAATCAGGTGTATTATCCTTTAAATTTGCTTCCAAATTAATCGATTCGGCTGTGTAGGCACACAAAAATGCCGGACATCGAGTTGGGATCTCCTGCCCTCAAACCCATCCAATCAGGGCCGCAGCAAAGCATAAGCATGACTGGCTCATTCTTTTGCCTATTTTGGTGATAGAAGCCATCTTGCTTATGACAGAACCCTTGCGTCGTCTTGTTATAGAAGACACGATGACCGACATGAACGTCCCTCCACTAAAGACCAACAGTGTGCTCTTTTGGGCTGTCCCGGTGAGTGTTCTCGCTAGCTCTTGATATATATACACTCCACAGGTGCTGCCATCTGCAAATCTCCGTCCTCTAGGTCAATTTCTCTCTCTCTCTCTCTCTCTCAAGAAGACTAATCCCGACCATTTGTCCTGGGCAGATTCTCGCCATAGTGCTTCCGTTCGTCGTCTTTCTCATTCACTACTTCACCCGCGACGACGTTCATGACTTCCGTCCAGCGATCTTTGGTGCTTCCTCTATGCTTTCCATGGATTTAGACGAACTCTGTTCTTCCTCCAATATTGTTTGAGAGAACCTTTAGCTGACGTGGAGAATAAATGCAACCTGCAGGGATTATATCTTCCGTGGCTTTGACTGCGATGATCACCGACGCCTTGAAAGATACTGTTGGACGACCGAGACCAGACTTGTTCTGGCGAAGTTTCCCTGATGGAACAGGGGTGAGTTCCGATCCTCTATGCTGCAGGCATTTGGTTTTTGCTTGACACCCCCCTCCCTTCCCCAGGCGTAAGCATAAGAATTCTCTTGCGTTATTCAATTCCTTAAAATTCCCATGGTCATTCGCATGCCAGGTTTTTGATTCTATGATGAAGAATGTCATCTGTCATGAAGATAAGGCTGTGATAAAGGAAGGCTACAAAAGCTTCCCCAGTGGGCATACCTCTTGTGAGTATACGTGAAACGACTGGTTTTTTTTTATCATGCTCGTGTGAAAACATAAGAGAATGGATTGATTCGATTCTCGTAATGCGTCTTTCTTCAATCAATTAATGTCTACCTTGTTCCTGAGTTCTCGATAGGAAAACCTGGATAGGAAAAACAGCCAATACTTTCTTAATTTACTTGATGCCATACTTCTAAACAATTCTTGCCCAAATGGTAAAGATCATGATACTGGAATTAGAAAAAACGGAGCAATCTTTATATATCTGCAGGTTTTATTTTTTCTGGAGTGCCAGATTGGTTTATATATTTGACTCAGGAATTTGCAAAGCTCAGTATGGTTCATGACCTTTCAGAACGAAATGAAAGATGTCAGTCGATATGATGCAGCGAATGTCGAGGCTATCTAAACTTAAATGGAAATCTCTTGACAATTCTCAAATTAATGGCAAAAGCAGACAGTAACTTGAGACAATCGGCTTTCTTAGTCGACTTTTCTTTTCATTTTTTTTTTTTTTTGGTTCATATGGTATGACTGTGCAGAAGGCTCATTGATTGTCGACATACAGGGTCCTTTGCAGGTCTCGGTTACCTTTCATGGTATTTAGCAGGGAAAATTAGAGCATCCAACCATCAGGGCCACATTGCAAAACTCTGCATCCTCTGCATCATACATTTCCCTTTGCTTATTGTGGCCCTGTTGGCCATATCCCGTGTCGATGACTATTGGCGCCAATGCCAGGATGTATTTGCCGGCGCTCTTTTAGGTTAGTATTAGAAGTAGCATGAATGATCAAAAAGAAAATGTCATGTGAATTATTCTTTACAGATGAAATACATAACTTTCGTCCACAACCTTTCCAATTTTTTATAATGCAGGTTCAGTCGTTGCAGCATTTTGCTACTTGCAGTTCTTTCCTTATCCAAATGATATGAATGGTATGTCTATTCGCTTTGCAGCTAGCTCATACAGTAAAGCTTCAAAAATAGCAACTTCTTTCTTCTAAGTCAAGCTCTACATGGTTTATATCCTACTTCAGCGCTATGTTCCTATTATTGTTCATCATTAGTATGTCATAAGAAACTTCTCGGGACTTAAAATGATTGGACGGCACAGCAGAGTCTAGTTCACATCTTTCAGTTCGTTGTCCGGTATGCCACTCATCGACGCCTGTAAAATGTTCATGCAGGCTTGGAAGAGAGAAATGGGGCTCATTCTTCAGCTTAAAGGGTTAACTCTTCACCTCCGCAACAACCACAAGTCGAATCTTCATTTACGGGATGAAATAATGGCGTGGAAAGTAGGGGTGTCAATGGGTCGGGTCGGGTCGGGTTGCTGTTTTTTTTTTTTTTTTTTTTTCTTCTCAATCTTTATAGATGTAGTGTTAAACCTGAGGCAAGCATATGTAATAGTGACGTGAAGAAAAGTTACCATATTTCTGTTTCGCTTGACTAATCGATTTAAAGCAGCTTTCTTCTGGGTGCTTGGAACCAATGCTTCTGTCAAGGACTGTGCTGCTTTGTTAAATTCAACCTGCATAGACACATTGAAGCCTTTAGCACAACCATCTATTGTATTGATATTCCCACCATAAACCTGCAGACAATGGACATATAAATAAATAAAATGACGTGAAACCTAAGACAACATAAAAGGAGAAGTCCATGAATAACCTCGATCGTTTTTTTCTTGTATAAAGCTTCATAAACATGTTTGTCTAATTCAGGGGTGAAAAACTCCTCGGAATGATCACTTTGAACCTGGAAAAGAAAACATATCTGTTTTCAATGTACCAAACATGCCAAAAAGGGAGGACAAAACTAATAGTCGATCTCCATTGACGCATGAGGAGGAGGCCTAGTTAACATTCTGTTCTTCCAAACAAAGTAAATCTGATCAACATACATCCTCTTACTATAAACTTGGATGAACGATGGACCGAACTAATTGACTCCTAATGCAATGGACTCCTACCCCGTAAAAACAGGGATGATAAATTATGAAACCCTTGGGAACACAGAGCAAACAACAATCCCTCCAAACTAAAGCAGAAACTGAAAGTCCTGGTTCAGAAAATTCTTGTGGATGGATAAACGCTCTTCGATTGGTTTTACAGAGTTAAACGCACGCATTGTCTCTTTAAGTTGTTGCAGAAGTGGCCATCATGAAGACACAGCAAAAACTTGGATGAACAGAACAAAGCACCAGGCAATTTAAAACTAAACTATGCACCTCACAATGTAATGAGAAATGCCCTCTGTTTATATTGAAACAACAAGTAGTGTACATCAAGATGAAATCTAAGAAACAGAAGCCCGCATGAGAGAACATGGAGAGCAGACGAGGATGCGCCTAATTTTTCTCATACGCACATTAGTCCGAAAGCCCTATCGTTCATCCAAGTTCAGCTTGACTTCTGAGAGAGAAAGCTGCCGAATCTCTTCTTTCTTGGCAAACACCAATTACACAAATCCGACGACAACTCTCCGATTCTTGTTCAGCTTCCTAAATCCAACTCCACCAGACGACTCACCCCATTTCCCGAAATCATCCAAAGCTAAAGAAGACGACGCAGAGAGACCCATCAATCATTTTAGCTATAAATTTCGGCAGAACAAGAACTGCCGCACTCGCTCGACATGAAAACCAGACAACTCGCAGGAAACAAAACAAAAACGAAAACCCAGGAAATCAAGAAGCAGCGGATCAAACCTATATAGAGCGTAATCGAGGACTACAGGGGAGAAGCGAACCTTGAAATTCCACTGGAAGCTGTATCGGAACTCGGGGTCGAGAGCCGACTCGTCCTCCTCCTCGGCGTCGCCGGCAACGATCGACAGATTTGGCGGCGGCTAGGGTTCCGGCGTTGAGACGAGGGGTGGCGACGGCGACGGCGAGGCGGAGGCGCGTCGACGGACGGCAACGATTGACTGATTCGGCGGCGGCTAGGGTTCCAGGCCTTCCGGCAGTCGTGAGCGACGTCGGAGAAGAAGGCTGAGCCGAGAAACATACGCGTTTACTGTTTAGTGTTTATGTTTGCCTATTTGGATTTGGGGGTTATTGTGTTTCGGGTCGAAACAATGTTCCAACCCTATCCAACCCTAAACATATATTGTTTGTTTGTTTTATATTTGTCTCTTAAACAATATTAAGACCCAAAACAAGTATAATACTTGTTACGTGTTCGGGCCAGGTCGGGTCAGGTTTTTTTGACACCACCGGTAGAAAGTACAGAATAAGGCTTGCGAGAGCATGATACTACCCCTGTTTTGGATGCCATGGAACCTGTTATAAACCTATTTCTTAACCCTTATGCGATGATTTGAGCCTAGTAAATGAATTTAAATGTAACCTTTTTTTCTTTTTTTGCTTAAATAAAAAAGCATTATGTCTTGATTCTTCACCAGATTATGATCACATAGATCTGCTTCTAGTTATTGATCTACACTATTATTATATAAAATAGAAAGAGCTTACTACTTTTAAGTGAGAGATCTCAATCGTTTTTTTTTTCTCTTCCACCAAAATTTGAAAAATGTTTTTTCTAAAAATAATCGCCCGTCTTGTTTGAAATAAATTATCAATCGGCGAAAGATGTTTTCATTGTAGACAACAATGATATATACCATTTTGCTTTAGCGTGCACACTATTTTGCTTTGGTGTGCTTTAAAAAGAGGGTTGTTATATGCTGGGTTCACAAAGATATGAGAGAAAATTTCTTGGTCATGAATTCATCTCCTCCATCAGATTGAAAAAATATTCCTACCAAGCCAATTTTCAATTAATTTTTGAAAAAAAAAAAAAAAGAAAATCTTGAAAAATCTGACTTTGGCTTCAATAGATACAACTAACAATATCAAGAGAAATCATCAATAAATATCACACAATATTGAATTTTTTTTGTATGGAAGGAATTGGGCTCAGTTGCCAAAGATCACGATATATTTGCAGTACTTTGCAAGTTGCAGGCCTTCTATTTGCAGTACTTTTGACTGCGGTGATTACCGATGCTATAAAAGATGCTGTTGGACAATCAAGACCAGACTTCTTCTGTCGGTGTTTCCCTGATGGAAAAGGTGAGTTATGATCCTCATAATTCAGTTGGTTTTTGCTTAAAATCCCCCCGCCCCCGTTCATATGCATGCCAGGATTTTGATCCTACAACAGAGGATGTTATCTGTCATGGAGATAAGGCCGTAATAAAGGAAGGCTACAAAAGCTTCCCCAGTGGGCATAGCTCTTGTGAGTATATGTGAAATAACTGGTTTTATATCATGCTTGTGTGAAAGCATAAAAAGGGTCAATTTAAATATCATAACGTGGCTTCCTTCAATCGAGGGTTGATGAAGCATCGTTCTAGCCGGGCAAGGGCTAGCCACCCTCGCGCAAGGTCAACGACCGCTGGTAGCCCCTTCAGCAATGGGCAATAGTGGCAGAAGTGCCCACCGATGAGCCTTACGGATCTTTTTTCTTCTATTTTTGTTTTTTAATAAAATTGTAGATTTTATTTTAAAGTTTTCTAGTCTAATTTAAATTATAATACTAATCAATTCCATGTAGAAGAGAGAAATTAATTTAAAAATTCAATGTCAATATTTTCTATTAATCAAATTCACGATGTCAACAAAAAGACTTGATCGTAAAAAGAGCGCTGACTTTGACTTCTTCCTAGACTATGATCACATAAATCTATTACTAGTTATTGATCAACACTACTATAAAATAAAGTAGAAAGAGCTTACTACTTTTAAGGAAGGGATCTCAATCGTTTTTTTCTTCAATCAAAATTTAAAAATATTTTTCTTAAAAATAATTGTTTGTTTTGTTTGAAATAAATAATTAGTTGGCGAAAATTATTTTCATTGCAGACAGCAATTTTTGTGAAATAAAAGCAATTATTTTTGAGGATTTTTCTCGTTCAAATTAAATCTCATATGTTTTTTCTCTTCATTTGTAACATTTTGTAGTAAACGGAGCTTCCCTTGAAAATGAGATTAGCCAATATTGCTGGGGTGTTTGGCAACCCATCCCGGTGCTAGTAGCTATATACCGAAACTATATTTCTTCTTTCAAAACTATCCTCAACAATTTTTTAATATTCCAATTTTGTCCCCCTTACTGTTCATCTTTTTTGGAGAAAAGGTAGCGGACGGGGGTGGCCCGCGAGGCTAGATTGGGTCAGTGAGGGGCCGTTGAAGTCGTGGCTGCGTGGGTCGTCCCACCGTTGGATGGGAAAAACCCTCCTCCCTCCTTGGGGTCCGCCTCCCCCACTCCACCGCTGCTCCATGCTCGAAGGAAAGGTTGGGAACCGCACCGGCCACGTTAAGCCACAGGGGCGCTCGCGATGACGAGGAAAGTGCCCCGAAAGGTATGGAGCCTGCTTAAATAATGGAGTGGGGTCCTTAACTTATCAACAAGACGATGACCATCTTCAATACAATAATCACAAATTATATAAAAAGAGACCGATAATGCATGGAAACCTACGACCATTTTCTTTTCGTTTTTGTACTCAACAACCTTGTTAACAAAGATCTCTTTGCTTATTTTGATTATGCACCAATCATAACATTCACTTAAAATGTGATGCGCACATAATTCATTCAATTTGAAGGGCTTACGCAAGAAATTGGAATCAAATGCATCTGACGATGGCAGATTTGTGTGATCATGCTTGAGGATGGTTCTAAATGGAGAAATAATTTTTGGGAAGAAAAGTAATTGATTGTTGTCGGATTGATTGCTTGTTTGAGAATTCGTTGATGGAATCGGTAGGACAAAAGCTGCCATCGCTCGCTCTTTCTCGTCAGAGACGGAATTCCACGATGATTGAAGAGCTACAGCTACCGGGGCAGGTGATGTTCTCTCTTGGGCACGCGGTCGATTCGCAACAATGGACCACCCCCATGCACGTCGCATTCTCGAAAAGAATTTTGCTTGCCACTGCTTCGCTTCGAGGCTTCTCGCAGATCGAATGGAGTTTCGCGAGGTTCAGCTTTTCTTCGACCTTCTCCCTCTCTGCCTGTGTCCTGCGCTTTTGAATCTATTCCACCATTCGTTTTTGCTTCGGCTTTTTGGATGAAATGGATTCCGAAAATGAGCTAGTTCTGTTGAATTGGGTAATTGCTGTTGTAATATCAAGTTAAGCAAGGTGCTTCGGCTTTTTCTAAGAAAATGATAATATTTTCCGATTGGTCGATCGAAACTTGAAAATGAATTAGAAAATATTTTCCACCATTCGCTAAGGAAAATCATTTCCTCCATGCACTCCTTTTGATAATTTTTTTAAATCAAATTTTAAATTATTTTTTCTTTTCTTTTTCTTTTCTTTTTTTTTTTCTTCTTTTCCCATGGCCGGTTGCTAGCCACTATGATGGCCAATAACCCGCCAAAGGTGACCTTTGAGTCTATGGCTTGTGGTTGGCGAACGCCAAGGAATGAGAACAAGAAAAATAAAGAAAATGAGAAAGAAAAATAATATAAAACTCGATTTTTCAAAAAATATATAAAAATAAAAACGGAAAGAAAAATAAAAGTAAAAGGAAGAGGTGCTTTGTGAAAAAGAAAAAGAAAAAAAGAAGTGAGGTGAAAAAAGATCTGGCAAGACGAACGTAGTTCATTTGACCTGGGTAACTTCTGAAAGCAAAGCAATTTCTTTTCGTTGTCTTTATTGTTAATGTCATTGTCATCCCTCCGATCCTCGCAGCTTCTCAGGGGTCTGCAGGACGTTTCATGCTTCAGTTTTCATTATGGCGCTTTCGCCGTATAAGCTTATATAAGCGACCCCTGCACGTTGCATTTAGGAAGTAATACTCTTGGCTCCGCTTCGCTTCAAGGCATCTCGCAGATTGATTCGGTTTCGCAAGGTTCGGCTTCTTCCACTATCTCCCTCTCCCTCCCTCTCGCTCTGTCTGTGTCATGCGCTTCTGAATCTATTCAACCTTTCGTTTCTGCTTCGGCTCTTCGGATGAAATGGATTCTGGAAATGATCCTTCTTGCTTGCATGGGTGTGTGCGCGTCTGGTAACGTTCTAACTTGAAGATGAAGCCGATGAACCCAAAAATATCGATTTCAGCTTTCCGACAGACTTTTTTTGGTTTCTAACTTTGCATGTGTTGTTGCTGTTGCTTTTTTTCTCGTTCGACGAGGCAAAGGGCTACTTCGGAAACAGACTTAAATGGTTTGGGCCTTCCCGACTACAAACTTGTAGTCACTCTTGCTCTTCACCAACTCCATATCATCCCCAGAAAGACGGGGTAAACGGTACAGTTGTAGGGAAAATATCGTCTGTCCTAGCTAACTTGCTGCTCTGTTTAGCTATCTGTGTGGTTCCTGGCTTTCAAGATCGCTTGTTTAAAGTATCTAGGTGCTTTTCATGTCCCACGCCTCGCGTGCGAACCCTTTCGTTTATCCGACTTTTCCGTGGCTTCTACATTTCCTTCTCCTTCCAAAATGATGGATTCGGCTGTGCAGGCACGCAAAATGCCAGACATCGAGTTGGGATCTCACATTCCTCGATCCCTTCGATTCAAGGTGGCAACGGCACATAAGCATGACTGGTTGATTCTTTTGCGTCTTTTGGTGATAGAAGCCATCTTGCTTATGAAAGAACCGTTTCGCCGTCTTGTTGGAGAAGACATGATGACCGACATGAAATACCAACACTACGCTCTTTTGGGCTGTCCCGGTGAGTGTTCTCGCTAACTCTCGAAATATTCACTCCACAGGTGCTGCCATCTGCTATGTAATCTCCGTCCTCATGGCCAATCTCTCTCTCTCTCTCTCTCTCTCTCTCTCTCTCTCTCTCTCTCTCGAAAGAAGACTAATCCCGACACTTGTCCTGGGCAGATTCTCGCCACAGTTCTTCCGTTCATCGTCTCTCATTTACTACTTCACCCGCGATGACGTTCATGACGTCCGTCCAGCGATCTTGGGTGCTTCCTCTATCGTTCCCATCGATTTAGACGAACTCTGTTCGCCCTGAAATATTGTTCGAGAGTATCTTTAGCCAACGTCGAGAATGTATGCAAATTGCAGGGGTTATATCTTCTGTGGTGTCGACTGCGATGATTACCGATGCTCTGAAAGATACTGTCGGACGACTGAGACCAGACTTGCTCTGGCTGAGTTTCCCTGACGGGATAGGGGTGAGTTCCGATCTTCATGCTGCAGGCATTTGGTTTTCGCTTAACACCCTCTGCCTTCCCCTGAGATCAAATTTCTTCGAATAAACCGCTACTCGTACAGGCATAAGCAAAAGAAATCTCTTGCGTTATTCAATTCCTTAACTTCCGATGGTCATTCGCATGCCAGGTCTGTGATCCTATAATGAAGGATGTCATCTGTCATGGAGATAAGGCTGTGATAAAGGAAAGCTACAAAAGCTTTCCCAGTGGGCATACCTCTTGTGAGTATACGTTAAATGACTAGCATTTTTATCGTGCTCGTGTGAGAAGATATAAAAGGGTTGATTCAATTCTTGTAATGCGGCTTTCTTCAACCAGTTGATGTCTATCTTGCTTCAGAGTTCTCCTCGATAGGAAAACCTGGATAGGAAAAACAGGCAGTACTTTCTAACGTCACACTCGACTTCGCCCTCTTCGCTGGGTCACCAGTTTTCTTAATTTTACTCGATACGAGACTTCTAAACAATTCTTGCCCAGATGCTAGAGATCAAGATACTGGAATTATAAAAAATGGGGCAATCTTGATACATCTGCAGGTTTTTTTTTTGGCTGGAACGCCAGATTGGCGTGCAAATTTGACTCCGGAATTCACACAGCTCAGTATGGTTCGTAACCTTTCAGAAAGATGTTGGTCAACGTGATGCAGCCAATGTTGAGAATAGCTTAACTGCAATTAAAATCTCTCGACAATTCTCAAACTAATGGCGAAATCAGACAGTAACCTGAGACAATCGGTTTTCGTAGTTGACTTTTCTTTTTATTCTTTTGTTTCTATGGTATAACCGTGCAGAAGGCTCATTGATTGTCCACATCCAGGGTCCTTCGCAGGTCTCAGTTACCTTTCATGGTATCTAGCAGGGAAAATTAGAGCATTTGACCGTTGGAGCCACATTGCAAAACTCTGCATCATACATTTCCCTTTGCTTCTTGTGGCCTTTGTCGCTATTTCCGGTGTCGATGACTATTGGCGCCATTGTCAGGATGTATTTGCCGGCGCTCTTTTAGGTTAGTAGCAGAAGTGGCATGAATGATCAAAAAGAAAAGGTCACGCGAATTAGTCTTTACAGATGAAATACATAACTTTCATCCACAACCTTTCCAATTTTTCGTATTGCAGGTTCGGTCGTTGCTGCGTTCTGTTACTTGCAGTTCTTCCCTTATCCAAATGATATGAATGGTATGTCTGCATGCTTTGCAGCTAGCTCAAACAATAAAGCTCCGAAAATAGCAACTTCTTTCTTTTTAAGTCATGTCCTTCATGGGTTATATCCTACTTCAGCTGTATGTTCATATCATTGTTCATCATCAGTATGTCATAAGAAACTTCTCGTGATTTAAAATGATTGGAGGACACAGCAGAGTCTAGTTCGCATGTTTCAGTTCATTGTCCCGTACGCCACTCATCGACAGTTGTAAAATGTTCATGCAGGTTGGGCGCCTCGTGCATTTTTTCATACGATGGAAGAGAGAAATGGGGTTCATTCTTCAGCTCAAAGGGTTAACTCTTCTCATCCGCAACAACCACAAGTCTGAAGCTTCATTCACGGGATGAAATAATGGCATGGAAAGTTCGGAATCAATGGATATGCTATTGTCCCCATGACTGCTTGCATGATTTTCCTGTCCAAAACTTATTTATATGACAAGCCTAATGTCAAGACTTGACTTAAACCGAGTGATCGATCAGATGCATCGGTTAAGAGTTTATCTGCGACACGGGCTGGTGTCTAAACTCGACTTAAACGGAGTGATCAAGCCGCAGCGACTGGGCTTATACAACTACTTGTAGAGAAAGCTCAATTGCAGGTTTCGGCACGAAACCATGCTTTTAGTAGCTGGACGTGCTTTGGTCGAATGTTTGTTGGAGGCAGCTATAAAGCACACCTTTGAATCATTTATACGATGTGTGTTGAGCTTGGTCCTTCCACTTAAGGCAAGTCTCTACCTATCACTCGTCATTACGGTTTTAGAACGGCGTCCTCTCCTTCCGGCTATCAAATATTGATGAATGCGATGCGTCCAAACAAACTCTGTTCCTGAAGAGAGATTGTCTAAGTACGTTGTCAACATAGCCAATAATTCAACCTCCCCCCCCAAAAAAAAAAACATAGCCAATCAATGCGGAAACGAATTCTACTAGAGATTAAGCGATACAACGAAAATTACAATTACACTCGAATTGCTTAAATACTCTCAGTGTTTCCTAAACCCTAATAATATCAAATAACTCATGCAGTATTTAGTCCTACAATTTTTTGATAAATAATCTTTTCATTTTATGATGGAATTACACGCAAATCTTAAACTCATAAAATTTAATTGGTTTGAACAATATTTCTTATTGGATGTCATTCACGAATAAACTCACGAAATAGCCCCGAAAGGCACTCGCTTGAGAAACTGTGCTTCAATATTTCTTGACCAACGAAAGCAACCCGCAGCCACGAGCACATATCTAGATGTATATATGTCTCTGTCCTAGGAACCCGAATCAACTGCTTTCGCCAACTTCAAATAGGATTTTATTTTCCTTTTTTTTTTTTTTAATTTCTATTTAGCGCATATATAAGTCACGATCAATCCCAACATTTTCTTTTTCTGACTTGTATTTCACGGTTCAGACTCCAACGTGAGGACAGTGGTGACAAGGCAATAGACGCGATCGCGACTGCTTTGCAGCACCGAGAAACGGGATGAATTTTTTGGATCCCACGCGCCTTAGTTATCTTTGCTCTAGAAATAGGGTTTTTTGCGCCCCTAGAACAGAGAGAGATTCTAAAGACCATTTTATCGACTTTTTATTTTTGTATTTTTTCATTTTGCGTGTCTGAATTTTTTCTTTTTCGGTTGTGCAGGGGATCTCTGACTCCCCGACCCTCTCCAGCGTAGCGGTGCAAACGGAAAGGAAATGGCCTGCCACAATTTTCCCGGGCCAATTCGGTTTGGGCTAGACATGTGAGAATGGATTGTAAACCTATTTTTTAACCCATATGTGATGGGATGAGTTCAATAGATGGGTTTAAATATAAATATTTTTCTTTTTTCCTTTGTTTTTTTTTTTTTTTTTTTTGCTTAAACAACAAAGCATTATGTCTTGCTAAATTAAAGAGTGGGGTTGGATTTTGATTTTTTACTAGATTATGATCACATAAATGTGCTTCTAGTTATTTATCTACGATTATTATAGAAAGTAAAAAGAGTTTACTACTTTTAAGGAAGAGATCTCAATCGTTTTTTTTTCTTCCGCCAAAATTTGCAAAATATTTTTCTTAAAAATAATCGATCGTTTTGCTTGACATAAATAATTAGTCGGGGATGGAACGGGAGTGATTAGTTTTAAGGATTTTTCTTTTTCAAATTAAATCTCATATGTTTTTCTAGAACCCACCGCTCCTAAAATCAGCAAAGGAGCTTTCCGGAAGATGAGATTAGCCAATATAATCCAAAAACAAGTATCTTGGACTATGGAATCGGGAGGGGCTGCTGGATGGCGGGGCCCTTCCCTTTGACGTAAATAATACGATCCACCTCTTCGTGCTCGGGCTGAAAAGAAAAAAAGAACGGGCGGACGCCGTTCTAAACAAGAGCTGAAACAGCACTCAATGAATCGCTTTCCGTAAAAATGCCAATCGCCGTTCGTTCTACAAAAATATGGCATTGTTGGAAAATATTTTTAAGAAAATGATTGATGAGAGAAAAGAACAATTCGAACAATATCAAATTAATGTAGCGAAATAAAATAATCTCCCCTCTTGTGAACACAAGATGATTCTTTTACGTGGAAAACCTTCTCGATGTGAGGAGATAAAAAACCACGAGACCGGAGTCTACCCGAAATTCTTCACTATCAACAAAATTGTTCTTCTCTAGCAAATACTAGAGGTACATAGCAGCAAAGACCTCAAGAACATAATTCTTGGCAATACACATGAATTTCACAAGAGATCAATGATAAATCTAACAAAAAACGTAGGTTTTGATCAATCCATGAAAAACCTGATGTTGGGAGCTTCAAATGAAAATCAAACCATTCAAATTCGATAAAATTGCGCCATGAACATGCTGACAAAATTCAGCTCAATCGGATCACGAATCGACCTCCAATGCCAACTTGATGTAAATCAGAAATTGCGCTAAATCTCGGATTTTTTGCTTTCTCTTTTTCTCTTATTTCTATTTCCTTTTGCAACTATCACTTTATATAAATAGTGAGAAACCCTATTTCCTCATATAACTTACCATATGAGCTTAAACTTTTTTTTAGGCTTGCAACTCATTGGGCTTCCTCCACATAAGAGTGAACCCAGCTAATAAATTTCTCCATCACAACAATGTGGAGGGATTCACCATCCCCTATCAATTGGCAATGTTCAAGTTTTCTCTTGGTAGAGTTTTCGTCATCATATCGAGCCATTATGATCCGTATAAATTTTCTCAAGTTCCAACAACTTTTCATCTAGAACATCTCTTATACAATGGTATCTAACATCAATATGTTTTGATCAAAAATGAAAAGATGAATTCTTACCAAGATAAATTGCGCTTTGATTATCACAAAATAGCACATACCTCTTTTGCTTGAACTCAAGTTCTTCTAAGAACTTTTTCATCCATAACATCTCTTTACTAGCTTCAGTGGTTGCAATAAATTCAGCTTCGGTTGTAGAAAGTGCAACACACTTCTGCAATCTTAACTTCCATGACACAACTCCACCCATAAAAGAAATCAAATAACCTAAAATAAATTTACGAGTATCAATATCTCCCGCCAAGTCGGAATCATGCATCCAACTAACTTAAGTTTCTCAGTCCCGAAATTGAGTTTCAAATTTGAAGTTCCTCGAAGATACCTCATAATCCACTCCACTACATTCCAGTGCTCTCTGCTTGGATTTGACAAATAGTGACTAACAACGCCAATTGAGTGCGCCAAGTCTGGGCATGTACATACCATCGCATACATTAAGCTTCTTATAGCTGAAGCATATGGAACACTTTCCCTATCTTTCTTCTCTTTATCAATCATAGGACTTTGCTTCATATTTAACTTAAAGTAGGTAGCAAGAGGAGTACTAACCACTTTAGCCTCGTCCATGTAAAATTTATGAAGGATCTTTTCGATATATTTCTCTTGTGACAAAAACAACTTTTTAGCATCCCTATCTCCGGTAATTCTAATGCCAAGAATTTGCTTCGCTGAGCCCAAGTCTTTCATGGCAAAAGACTTGCTCAACTGTTTCTTCAATAACTCAATTCTTGAAACGTTCCTGCCAATAATCAGCATATCATCAATATAAAGTAAGAGAATAATAAAATCATCATCAGAAAATTTTTGGACAAACACACAGTTATCCGATGAAGTCTTCTTATAGCCCTGTTTTGTCATAACTGACACAAACTTTTTATACCATTGTCTCGGTGCTTGTTTTAGGTCATAGAGACTTTTTCTTCAATTTACACACATAATCCTCTTTCCCTTTCACTTTGAAACCATCAGGTTGTTCCATGTATATCTCCTCCTCCAAGTCACCTCGTAAGAATGATGTTTTAACATCCATTTGCTCAATTTGCAAATCTAGGGTAGCTGCGAAGCTTAGTACCACACGAATAGAAGACATTTTCACTACCGGAGAAAATATATCATCAAAATCAATACCCTTTCTTTAATCGAATCCCTTAACAACCAATCTAGCTTTGTACCGTGGTTGTGAAGTATCTTGCTTCAACCTATATACCCACTTGTTCTTCAAAACTCTTTTACCTTTAGGTAACTTCACCAACTTAAAAGTATTATTATTATAAAGTGACTGCATCTTATCTCGTATAGCATCGAACCAATTGTTTTTGTACTCATTTTCTATTACTTCTGCATAGCACTCTGGTTCACTTGCATCAATCAATAATACATACTCATTTTCAGAATACCTGGTGGAAGGTCGTCGATCTCTAACGGGTTCCGGATTGGAACATGCAGTGGAACATCTAATTGAGCCTCTGGTTTAGGAATAGTATTATCTATTTCAACATGTTCAGGAACATGTGCGTTATTTGGAACATTGACTTCATGCTGCCCTTCATCAACCTGTGTAGGAATATTTGTAAGAGGAACTGGATCCAAATCAACCAGATTATCACTAACTTGTGGTGCTGAAATCATCTCTGCTTTCTCAATATCATCTATTGTTTGATCTTCCATAAACACAATGTCTCTGCTTCTTACAATTTTCTTTTCAACAATCATAAAATTTGTAGCCAAGCATATCCTGTCCGTAACCGATAAATATGCATTGTCGTGTTTTCACATCAAGTTTAGACCTCTCATCTTTGGGAATATGCACAAATGTTTTGCACCCAAAGACACAAATAATCATAAGAAACATCTTTGCCTGTCCAAATTCTATTAGGAACATCAAACTCTAAAGGAATGCATGGAGTAAGATTTAATACATGCACAACTATACTTAAAAGCCTCACCTCAAAAGGATCTAGGTAGCTTTGATTATGAAAGTAAGCATCTTACCCTTTCAATTAGTGTTCTATTCATTCTCTCATCTAAGCCATTTAACTGACGCGTCTTGAGAGGTGTCTTTTGATGTCAAATACCTTGTTGTCTGCAATATTCATCAAAAGGTCCAATATATTCTCCCCCGTTATCAGTTTTGATGCATTTCAATTTCTTTCCAGTCTATCTCTCAACTGAAGCCTGAAATTGCTTAAAAGCATATAACACTTGATCTTTAGTTTTCAAGGTATGAATCCAAATTTTCCTTGAAAAATCATCTATGAAGGTAACAAAATAAAGAGAGCTACCAAGTGATTTTGTTTTCATAGGACCGCAGACATCAAAATGCACTAAATCCAATATACTTGACTTTCTTGAAGGAGGGGAGCTTTTAAATGCAACTCTGTTATGTTTTCCCCGCTAAACAAGAGCACACTTCTTTAGCGTTGAACTTTTCAATCCTGAAAGGAGCTTCTTTTTAGCCAATATTGACAAACTCTTTTCACTGATGTGACTGAGCCTCTTATGCCATAATTCAGTTGCATCTTAGCTGTCTACTACATTAATTTTGTCTGTGGATAACTTTGCCTGCATAATGTACAACGAAGAATGTTTTTTACCTCTAGCCATAACAAGAGAACCTTTGGTGAGCTTTCATTAACCATTATTGAAAGTGCTGCAACACCCCTCATCATCCAACTTGCCTGTAGAAATCAAATTCAAGTGGATATTAGGTATATGTTTAACATTATTCAATACTAACCTTGTGCCATTGCTGGTTTTTAGGCACATATCACCAATGCCTACAGCTTGAGCTAGTCCATTGTTTCCCATCTTTAGAAATCCGAAATCACCTGACCTGTATAATGTAAAGAAATCCCTACGAGATGTAGCATGAACGGATGCACCACTATCAATTATCCAACTAGTCTCATGAGATACAAAATTTACCACATCATCATAAAAAATAATGAGAAAGTCTTCTTTAAGTGCAACGACACAATTGTCATCACTGTCATTATCACTTTTCTTCTCTTTACCTTTCTCCTTTTGTTTCTCAAATTTTAACTGGTGACAAAACCTTTGAATATGTCCCTTCTGATGATAATAATGGCACTCAACATTAGCAAATTTATTATACTTACCTCTGCTTTTGTCTCGACTTTTATCTCTATTTTTCAGACCTTGAGACTCATTTCTTCCCCTTTTCTTGACAACCAAGGCATCAGAATGTGAAGAGGGCGATCCTTGTGTCTTCCTTCTCATCTCTTCATTCAAAATACTACTTTTGGCCAAATCCATGGTAATCATACCATTTAGGGCAGAATTAGACAAAGATGTTCGAAACATCTCCCAGGAATCCGACAAAGTACCAAGCAACCATAGTGCTTGTATCTCATCATCAAACTTGATTCCCATCGTAACCAACTGATTTATAATTCCTTAAAAAGAATTTAAATGATCAGTCAAATAAGTACCATCTTGATATCTCAGAGCCATTATCTGTTTTATCCAAAATAACTTATTATTCCCAGTCTTTCGAGCATATAACTGTTCGAGCTTATCCCATAAACTACGTGCATGTGTTTTCTCAATAATATGGTTCAAAACATTATCATCTATCCACTGCCTAATATAACCACACACTTGATGATGAAATATAGACAATTCAACATCAGTTTTATTCTCTGGTTTCTTCTTGGCAAATATGGGCAAATAAAAATCTTTTACATATAAAATGTCTTCCATCTTCCCTTTTCAAATATGATAATTTGAACCATTCAGTATAACCATCTACTTGTATTCGTTTCAATTGTTTAACACAAGGTAGAAAAATCAAGCAATAACCAGATGTTCTGATACCACTCTGATGGGAGAACAATAATAATTCGAACAATATCGAATCAATGCAGTGGAATAAAATAATCTCTCATCTTGTGTAAACCTAATAGGAATCGATATAGTAGAGTAAAATAAATACCAATCATGCGAATACAAGACAATTTTTTTTTACGTGGAAAACCTCCTCGATGTGAGGAGATAAAAAACCACGAGACCGGAGTCCACCCGAAATTCTTCACTATCAACAAAATTGTTATTCTCTAGCAAATACTAGAGGTACATAACATCAAAGACCTCAAGAACATAATTCTTGGTAATACACATGAATTTTAGAAGAGATCAATGATAAATCTGACCAAAAATGCAGGTTTTGATCAATTCACGAAAACCTGATGTAGGGAGCTTCAAACGAAAATCAAACCGTTCAGATTTGATAAAATTGCTCCACGAACATGCTAACAAAATTTCAACTCAATCGGACCACGAATCAACCTCCGATGTCAGCTTGATGTAAATCAGATATTGCCTAAAATTCCAGATTTTCTCCTTTCTCTTTTTCTCTTGTTTATGTTTCCTTTTGTGACTATCACTTTATATAGATAGTAAGAAAACCATATTTCCTCATATAACTTATCATATGGGCTCAAGCCTTTTTTATGCTTGCAACTCATTGGGTCTCCTCCACATAGGAGTGAACCCAGCTAACAATGATAATATTTTGCTAGTGTTCAATTGAAACTTGAAAATGAGCTACAAAATATTTTCTACTGTTTGTTAAGGAAAATCTTTTCCTCCATGCACTCTATTCAATAATTTCTTTTCTATTATTTAATTTTTTTAAATCAAATTTGAAATTTTCGTTTTCTTTCTGTTTCTTTCTTTTTCTTTTTCTTCTTCCTTAGCCAATTGTCGACCACGACCTATGATCGGCCATAGGTGAGCTCTGTTGGAGAAATCTTTCTGGAATATTTTGAAGCTGACAAAACGTTTCTATCAGTTTAGTCTGAAGCTTTGCAGACTTTACTATTAAAGTCTGAAGACCTCCGGATTACCATACTCAAGACTCAAAGTCTATTCTCATTGACAATTTCTAATCCATTGAAGAAAGGCTATCCAGATCTACTTCATTAAGGATTTAGCCTTATCGACTAGAGAAGATCTCTTGGCTGGATATGACATAACGGATTTCTTTATTCAGATCAAGAATGATTAAAGATCCGATGATTGGCGAAGTATTCTTGGAATGTTATACTTATGGAAACCAAGATCCTGATTGTATGGGCGAGCATGATTGATGGGCTATCGACATGTTCCTCTAATAGCTCGAACAATCTTCTTAATTGATTTTGTCCAACGAGAGGATTGGAAGAATTCCTTTGGTAAGTGCCAACGGGTATGATGGCACAAAGGAGTATAAAAGGAAGACGTTCCAGGTGTTCGAGGTGTGTACGATAGAAGAATTCCAAAGTCCGAAGCTCTTTGATTCTTAGTCAATTCATTTGCTAAGTGAAATCTTGTACGCAAAAGAGAGTCTATACTTTGAGATATCTTGAGGAAGTGTGATAGAATATCTACACTGTAGAATCAAGGGAAAGCAGTGTTGTAACATCTCTTTGTTCATAGTGAAATCTAGCCAGTAGGCTGTCAGTGCAGAAGAGTGGACGTAGACTTGAAATAAGCCGAACCACTACAAACCTTGTGTTCAATTTTCTCTTCCCTACTCTCTACTTTACTTTGTTCTTAGTTCGTTTTGTTAACTAAATGAGAGCTTCATTTCTATTGTTTGCCTAGTATTGCTTTCATATCTCGAGAAATTATTTAAACACCTATTCACCCCCCTTTAGGTGCTATTACTAGCTATATCAATTGGTATCAGAGCTTGTGTACTCACTCTGTTTGAAGTGTTTTACTTCAGAGTTAAAGATCCATGGCTAGTATGCTAGCTCCAGGGCTGGTGGAAGGGCAGAGTAATACCAGACCACCGTACTTTGATGGAAAGGATTACAACATCTGGAAAAACAAGATGAAAGCATTTCTATGATCAAAGGATCCTCTGGAATGGGACGTTGTAGAAAAAGAAATCACTCCTAAAGCTGCATCTGTCACAGAAAGAGGAAAAGAAACTGTTGAGTCAAGTGAAATGACTCGGGAAGAGATAATCAAGAGACAAGCTCTTAATGCAAAAGCAATTTATTATTTATATTGTGCTTTATTACCTACTGAATATAATAAAATATCTTCTTGTGATACAGCAAAAGAAGTTTGGGATAGATTACATATCACCTATGAAGGAACTGATTGAGTGAAAGAGACCAGAATCAATATTCTCATTGGTCAATATGAAGCCTTCAAAATGAAATCAGGAGAATCTATAACTAACATGTTTAGTCGTTTTACAGAAATCGTGAATGGTCTTTAAAATCAAGGTCAACCAATTTCCGATCCCATGAAAGTAAACAAGTTACTGCGTGGACTCTCCAAGGATTGGAATCACATAAAGACCTCAATAAGAGAGACACAAAGAATCATGCCACTGTCTGTCAATGAGTTGGTTGGAATTCTTCAGTCTTATGAAGTGGAACGAATCAATGAAGACGAAGATCCTAAAGGTAAGAAATCCATTGCATTAAAATCCAATGATGATTATGATGTCACAGATTCTGAAAATGATATGAACGATGATGAGCTTGCTCTCATGATATAAAGATTCAGAAAGCTGAACAGAAAAGGAAGAAGATTCAATCCAAAGAAACGGAATTTTCAAAAGCAACAGGCCAAGTCTGTTGTTGATGATGAATCAAACAAAGATGTAGTCTGCTTTGAATGTAAGAAAAATGGACACATCAAACCCAACTGTCCTCTTCTGAAAAAGAAGAAAGGAAAAGCTGAAAAGTATCGAAAGGCTCTTAAAGCATAAACCTGAAGTGATACAGAGTGTGAAGAAAGTGATGATGATTATGCCAACATATGTCTAATGGCACAATCAGATTCAGATTCAAACTCCGAGACAGACTCAGATTCAGACAGTGAATTTGAGGTAAGTAACTTTAAAATCCTTGTTAAAGTTTCCAAATACATTGAGGAGCTGTGTTTTAATCTTAAGACTTCTCTTAAAAGGATTTCCGAACTTAAAAAGGAAAACTCTGCACTAAAATAACAAGAAAATATTTTGAAAGAAAAGTTGAAACATTTAGACACGAATGTTTCTACTCTTAAAGAAAGCAAAGATAATCTCTTGAAAGAAAATGCATTTTTAAAAATGACTAATCAAATATTTCAAAAAGATTCTCAATAGGATATGAGAAACTTGGAAAAATTCTTTCAGCACAAAGACCTTATTTCAACAAATCTGGTTTAGGAATGACAGCAGAAACCATTCATTTAATTGAATTTCCTAAAGTAAAGGAAAGAATTAAGCAGAGACTTTCAAAGACATTTTACAAAAATCATTTTCAAAAAGTATTTGTAAAACCAGTGGGTCAAAATGCTCTCAGATGTTCAAAATGCAATAGTACATATCATTTTGAAAAAGAGTGTCATATGATTTGGAAACCTGTTAAGAAAGTATGGGAAAAAATCGCATATCATACTAACACCAATGGACCCAAGAAAATATGGGTACCAAAGAAAATTTAAGTCTTTTTAAATGCAGATCACTATCAAGAAAAAGGTAAAATGGTATCTAGATAGTGGATGCTCAAGACATATGACATGAGACTCAAATTGCTTCATTAAGCTCGTTCAAGTAAATGGTGGAAAAGTCTCATTTGGAGGAAATAGCAAATGAAGAATTGTGGGATTTGGAACTGTAAAGATTGGAAAGCTCACAATATGCAATGTTTCCCTAGTTGAATGACTCAACTACACTCGCTCGCATTAGTCACCGTGTGATACTGGTTTCAAAATCAATTTTCAAGAGGGAATATGTTCAGGAACCAGTAAAGACTCTACTCAGTCATTCATGGGCCGAAGACATGGAAATATCTACCTCTTGGATGTGAAACTAGATGAATCGCAATGTCTAATCTCAATTCAAGATGAAGCAAACTTATGGCACAAAAAGCTTGGGTATATCAATATGAAGCAAATAGCCAAAATTTTAGCAAAGAAGCTTGTTCGTGGTCTACCCAAATTATCATACCAAAAGTCTGATCTATGTACACCATGCATACTGGGAAAACAGGTAATAAATTCCTTTAAACCAATAAATCAAGTTTCCACTAATCGTGTGCTACAGCTTCTGCATATGGACCTTTTCGGACCTACCAGAACTTAGAGTATTGGAGGTAAGAAATATTGCCTAATAATTGTGGATGATTACTCACGATTTACTTTGGTATATTTCCTGGCAAGTAAGTCTGAAACTTTCTCTTACTTTGAAAAGTTTGCAAAAAAGGTTCAAAATGAAAAATGGTATGTTATCTCAAGTATAAGAACAGATCATGGAGGTGAATTTGAAAATCATGATTTTACAAAATTCTGTGATGAATCTGATTTTCAGCATGTGTTCTCATCTCCATATACTCCAAAGCAAAATGGAGTTGTGGAAAGAAAGAATAGATCACTTCAAGAAATGGCTAGAACTCTTTTAATTGAAAGTAACATCTCTTCATATTTTTGGGTTGAAGCAGTTTTAACAGCATGTTACATTATAAATAGAGTTTTTCTAAGGCCTATTTTGGAAAAAACCCCTATGAGTTATTCAAAGGAAAGAAGCCTATTGTTTCATATTTTCATGTGTTTGGATGCAAATGCTTTATATTGAAAAATGCAAATAATAGAGTTGGTAAGTTTGAAGAAAAATCAGACGAAGGCATCTTCCTTGAATATTCTACCTCAAGCAAAGCCTACAGAGTCTATAACAAGAAGAGTCAATCTGTGGAGGAATCAATGAATGTCAAATTCCAGGATTCTATGCAAAATGAATCTGCTCAGACTCATCTTGAAGAATCTGAACCTGCTCCAGACTTTACAAAGTCTAAATCTCAAGAAGCAACTCAGACTCTAAAAGACCAGCAACAAATGGTTATTGAAGATTCGAATGAAGGAAGTGATCATCAACCTGACAAATCAACCATTAACTGGAAGCATAAGTCTAGTCATCCCAAAGATCTCATTATTGGCGATTTTAATGAAGGAATTCGCACAAGATCCAAAAGGCGCGAAGAGTCTAGCGCTGTGGCCCTTATTTTTGAAATAGAACTAAAAAGCATAGAAGAAGCTCTATCTGATGAAAGCTGAATTGAAGCTATACAAGAAGAACTCAGACAATTCAGTATTAATGATGTCTTGGAGTTAACTCCTAAACCAAAAGGTAAATCTATTATTGGAGCTAAATGGGTTTTCAGAAACGAGATGAACGAAAAAGGTAAAGTTGTAAGAAACAAAGCAAGACTCGTGGCCAAGGGATATACGCAAGAAGAAGGGATAGACTATGACGAAACTTACGCACCAGTAGCAAGGTTAGAAGCAATTCGATTATTACTTGCTTTTGCTTGTTATAAGAATTTCAGGTTATTCCAAATGGATGTAAAAAGTGCTTTTCTGAATGGATTTATCCATGAGGAAGACTATGTGGAACAACCACCTGGGTTTGAAGACCCAAAGAAGCCAGACTCAGTATTCAGACTGAAAAAAGCCTTGTATGGATTGAAGCAAGCACCTCGAGCTTGGTACGAAAGGTTAAGTTTTTAATTCAAAATGGCTTTAAAAAATGTAAAGTAGACACTACTTTGTTTATCAAAAGAGAAAGCAAAAGTTTTCTACTTGTTCAAATATATGTTGATGATATCATTTTTGGATCATCTAATGAAAGTTTGTGCAAGAAATTTTCTAAGTCTATGCAGGATGAATTTGAAATGAGCATGATGGGTGAACTAACCTTCTTTATTGGACTTCAAGTGAAACAATTGAAGGAAGGGACTTTTATTCATCAAGAAAAATATGCTAAAGATCTTGTCAAAAAGTTTGGACTGGAAATTGCAAAAAGACTGAAATACCAATGTCAAGTTCTTTGAAGATAGACAAAGATGAAAGAGGAAAGAAAGTTGACCAGAAGCTATACAGGAGTATCATCGGTTCACTTCTCTATCTTACTGCTTCTAGACCTGACATTTTGTATAGTGTTTGCATTTGTGCCAGATTTCAAGCAGACCCTAAAGAATCTCATCTAAGCGCTACAAAGCGTATTATTAAACACATTGCTTCAACTTCAAGCATCGGCCTTGGGTATCCTAAAAATGGAGACTTTACTCTTCTTGGATATTCAGACGCAGATCTAGCTAGTTGCAGAGTTGATAAAAAGAGCACCTCGGGTACCTGTCAGTTACTTGGAAGTAGGACAGTGTCTTGGTTTTCAATGAAGCAAAATATAGTAGCTCTTTCTACAGTAGAATCAGAGTATGTAGCTCTTGGAAGTTGTTGTTCACAAATTCTGTGGATAAAACAACATCTAAGAGACTTTGGAATTAAAGATTCATGCACGGAGATTAACTGTGACAACACTAGTGCAATCAATCTTACCAAAAATCCGATTCTTCACTCAAGAGCAAAGCATATAGAAATTCGACATCACTTCATTAGAGATCATGTTCAAAATGGAGAAGTTTCAATTCAGTTTGTTGACTCAAAGAACCAACTGACGGATATATTTACAAAGCCTTTGGAGAAAAGTCAATTTGAAATCATCTCGTTCCGGACTCAACATTTTGAAGCTTGAAGAAGTTAAAGTCTAGAGACTCTCAGTCTCAAACAATCATGGTTCTTGACTTCAAGCAAGGAATCTTTCAAAGACTGAGAAAGATGTCGTCTTCAAGAAAGTCTTCGAGAATCGCATGCAGGGGACCACGGCGAATGAGTAAGGGGCCTACTCACTTTGATCTCACCGAGGAAGAGGAGTCACCAAATCAGTAGTAGAGCCCACAACATTCTCAGCAACGTCATTCTCCACCATCTAGTCCACAGGATGCTGGTCATTAACAAGAGGAAGAAATCATTGAAGATGCAGATCCTGTAAGAGTTCAAAAACCCTCTTTTATTTATAAGCTTTACCGTGCTTTAAAGAGCATTGGTACTCCATTGAACTACATCGATGAGTTTCTTAAGGACAAGGGATATGGGAATGAGTACATCTTTTTGCGAAAAACGGAGAGTTTGGAAATTGCTCCAAAGGGGTTGACAGAAAAAACCCTTGCAAATATCCCAAGTGATCCGCGTGTTGGGGGATTTAATCCGATAAATGGAAATGATGATGACAGATTGTATAGAGAATTTCAACCAAGAATGGGTGTTGCATCGAAAATTCGAGGAAAAAGAACAGAGTTGTTTAGATCGAAAGAACAGAAGGATCTATATTCCAAATTGTTGAAGCGTGGGGTGATAAACCCTAGGAGTGTGGATTTTGATTTCTTTGATGCTGTAAATGTAAATAGGAGGGAAAAGTTCAGTTTTCTTCAGCTTGAACAGTTCTGTTCTGACACCACAGAAGCCTATGCTCAATTAATTGCATATTTCTATTCAAATCTTAGTTTCTTGGATGCGAATAGAATTTCTTTCGGGTCCGAGATCGGGACTTTGTAGTGGATGTGGATATGTTGGCGGATGTGATTGGGGTTGAGAGAGAGATATCAACCCATCGGTGTCTCTATAGCTCGTGCCACATTGGAACTTGTTAAAGACGAGAATGACAGAGGGAAGGATTTCCTACTCAAGGATGCATGCGTTCAATATTCTGCTTCACAAAATTGTGATTAATTGCCTCGATCGAAATCAACCTCCAAGACTCGATGTTTCTAATTCGAGGCAAAGCCGATGTACGCCATCAATGCTGGGAAAAAGTTTTCTCTTCCTCACACTATTCTGTTTCACATGTATAGAGCAGTGGTGAAGAACAATGGCCAACTTCCTTATCCAAGTCTTGTGTCAAAGATATTCAAACATTTGAATATTCAGCCTCCACAAATTCTCTACGTTCGACCATGTGACAAGATGGTGGTAGGACTGAAAATGGTGTCCAAAATGCGTCTGAAAGAACTCGACAAGGAGTTGGAGAAATTTAAGGAGAAAACCCCTGTCAAATCTCATCAAGTCTCTTCTGCAGCGAAAAGAAAAGGGAATGAGCCCATGGTTGCTCCATCCAAAAAGAGAAAAGTTCTCATTACTGATGAAGATGATGAGGATGACCTCACAATTTCTGCCATAGCATTAAAGAAGCTGAGTCGTTCTGTTCCAGAATCAATGGAACGATAGGAGAAAGAAGCAAATGAGAGAGAAGAACAGGAGATAGAAGAAGAAAAAACAGAAACAGAGAAGCAAGAAGCAGAGGAGAAGGAAGAAGAGGAGAGAGAAGCTAAAGAAAGAGAAGAAGAGAAGAAAAGGTTTGAAGATGAAGACAGAGAAAATCAACAGGAAGGAGAGCATGAGGAACTCTCTTCTCCACCTGAAGCCATGGAAAAGGGGGAGATGGTGAAAACAGAGGAATGTCCTCATATCCTGTTATCAATGAATGAGTCAGTTGCTCTCTAGTAGATCCAGAGGACATTCATGCCTCTCAATTTCCTGAGGAGGGACATGGTGCTTCATCGCCAAATCTGCGTGATTATGCTGATATACCATCGTCTGCTTTTACCCCATCAGATCGTGCCGAAGCCAGTACACAGACTGATAACTTAGCAGATTTTCGCAAAATCGTTGATGTTCTTTTGGAAATGCGGGGTCAGATATATGCTTTGGAAAGCGAAGTTCGAACTTGAAGAATGCGGGACAAGCTTCTTCCGTTTCATTGTCGATTAGATCCAAGCTCTTGCTCTTCATTCAAGCCAATGCTAAAGGTGAAGAGGTGAATCATCTAAAGGAAGAACTGAAAAAGCTGGAATGCATCATCCAGTCCATGGGAGATTTCCAGCTTGTTCGCATTCCCAAGCAAACTTGACTCCATTCTATTCCCATCTCAACCTTTTTTATGATGACAAAAAGGGGGAGAGATGCGAGATTTGAAATCTTTGAACTTAAACTTGTTGAATTTTTAGTTGTTTTGATGTGTGTCTGACTTGTGTGTCTGTGTCTTGATGAGGATTGACTGAACGTGGATTTGGATTTGGATTTGACTGCTGTTTATATTAAGTACTATTGATATCTTATGAATGGCTAAGCTCTCATGAAAGACTAACCTATCTTCTGTGATTGCAAATTCTAGTGTTATCATTAAGCTATTAATCTTTATGAGATATCTATATTTGCTTGAGTAATATTTTGCAGGTCAAATTATTCAAATCTGCAGGAAAGTTTTCTCACCATAAAAAAGGGGGAGATTGTTGGAGAAATCTTTCTGGAATATTTTGAAGCTAACAAAACGTTTCTATTAGTCTAGTCTGAAGCTTTGCATACTCTACTATTAAAGTCTAAAGACCTCCGGATTACCATACTCAAGACTCAAAGTCTATTCTCATTGAAAGGCTATCCAGATCTACTTCATTAAGGATTTGGCCTTATCGACTGGAGAAGATCTCTTGGCTAGATATGACGTAAGGGATTTCTTTATTCAAATCAAGAATGATTAAAGATTCGATGATTGGCGAAGTATTCTTGGAAGGTTCTACTTATGGAAACCAAGATCTTGATTGTATGGGCGAGCATGATTGATGGGCTATCGACATGTTCCTCTAATAGCTCGAACAATCTTCTTAATTGATTCTGTCCAACGGGAGGATTGGAAGAATTCCTTTGGTAAGTGCCAACAGGTATGATGGCACAAAGGAGTATAAAAGGAAGATGTTCCAGGTGTTTGAGGTGTGTACGATAGAAGAATTCCAAAGTCCGAAGCTCTTTGATTCTAAGTCAATTCATTTGCTAAGCGAAATTTTATACGCAAAAGAGAGTCTATACTTTGAGATATCTTGAGGAAGTGTGATAGAATATCTACACTGTGGAATCAAGGGAAAGTAGTGCTGTAATATCTCTTTTGTTCATAGTGAAATCCAGCCAGTAGGCTGTCAATGCAGAAGAGTGGACGTAGGCTTGAAATAAGCTGAACCACTATAAACCTTGTGTTCAATTTTCTCTTCTCTACTCTCTACTTTACTTTGTTCTTAGTTCGTTTTGTTAACTAAAGGAGAGCTTTCTTTCTATTGTTTGCCTAGTATTACTTTCATATCTCGAGAAATTATTTAAACACATATTCACCCCTCTCTAGGTGCTATTACTAGCTATATCAAGCTCGAGCCTCGCCATAGGGTGTCGGCGAGGCTCTAGCTTACTAGATTCCAATGAGGTCGAGCCTCACTTGATCCAACGAAGCCGAGCTCACTCGACGATAGCAAGCTAGATCCTCGCTATCTTATGGCCAGCAATCGGCTGAGGAAGAAGAGCAAGAAAAATAAAGAAAATGAAAAGAAGAAGAAGAAGAAGAAGAAGAAATAAAAACTCCATTTTTCAAAAATATATAAAAAAAATAAAAAATAAAAGTAAAAGGAAGAGTTGTTTTGTGAAAAAAAAAAAGGTGAGGTAAAAGAAAATATGGAAAAATATTTTCCTGTACTTGAAAAGTGGGAAACATTTTCCCCAATTTTAGAATACTTTTTTGTTCCATTGATGGAAAATATTTTTCTCAACTAGTTTGTTTTCCATGAAACCAATGCTTGAAAATTCGGAAAATGTTTTCCTGAAAGTTATTTTTTTGTGAAATAAGTGGATAACCTTCCTTCCTTTTCCTTTCATTTTCTGCAACTCCAAATTGCCATGATCATTTGGATACAGTGTTTCCTATATACAAAGACGTATTTTCCCCCTTTTTTCAGATTTTTTTAAATTCTATCGTTCTATATTAAGTGAACTGTAATTTCATTGTAATCCTTCGATTAAATTTATTGACACTTTTAGAGTAAGAATATATGTTGCTGAATGGAAATAAAATTACGATCGAAACTAGAAGAACTTTTGTTCCGTTGATGAATTGTATTAGTTATTCATTTTTAAATTCTACCTTAATTTGAAATGAAGTAGATTTATGTCAATATATTTTTGGTCTTAGCGACTTACATTTCAAATGATAATTCTATTAATAAGGGGTATTGTCTTTTAAATTTGATGCCTCGGTTTAATTCTTAGTGAGCTCGAGCTATTAAAATAAATATATCTTTTCGAATTTGTTTGAGAATTCGTTGACGGAGTCGGAGGAAAGAAAGGTGCCGGTTGGTCGCTTGACCGCGCAATCACTAGCTCCCTGGATTTGGAAAAAAAAAAAAAAAGATTGCCGTGCGCTAGAGGACTACCTAAATTTTGACTTACCATCATGTCATTATCAAATTTAGCACTCCTAATCCTCACAAGGGTAGGACTGACATTTCACCCTAAGTGGTGCGCCTACCTTCTACTATATGTGGGTATACATCGTCTGAACTGTGCCCGCGCTTTGTATTTAGCAAGTGATAATACTCTTGGCTTCGCTTTGCTTCAAGGCTTCTAGCAGATCGGATCGATTTCGCAAGGTCTTGCTTCTCCAATATTCTCCACTGTTTCTGTCATGTGCTTCTGAATCTATCTAACCCTTCATTTCTGCTTCGGCTTTTCAGATGAAATGGATTCTAGAAATGGTCATTCTTGTGTGACATCCCAAATTTATGATTCTATTTTCAAATTAAATGAGACAGACTTTTCATCGACGCGCTTATAGTTTAATTCTCCGAGCCGATCACTCATGAGATAATTAGTCTATTAGGTGAAGCCGTTAAGGAATGTAAATGCAATAGGCTTGAGAATCTGACCATGAATCGACTGCTCGACCGTATAAATCTGCAAGGATCATTATGATACTGTCAGAATCGAACAGAGATCAGTAATATGTCGATTCGACTGAGATATGTAATTAGAGTGTGGGTGATTCCACCTGATTTCAATATCCTCGTCGACCAACACTAAACTGATTATTCTGTCGTTTTGGGTACCCTGCGTTCGTATTTAAAACCTCAAGATTTTCACGACGATCGAGAGTCGCCAATGTGTCGAATATTACTTCGTGGCTTGAAAATAATCAACCACGGGTCAATTGCACTGAAAATTTCCTAAAAGCTTCTCGGTAGATTAGGACGAGCTCGAATCGCGCCAGATTGAAATTAACCGTGATTTTAAACCCGAATTCAGAAATTGAAAGTTCTGCCATGTCACAATTCATTTTAGGAACATCAACTCATCTTCAGAAGATTTTTCTACAAACCGACATTTTTGGCGGAAAAGCAAAGTAAGGCTATTTTTGTTCGGGATTGTCAGAGGGTCGTTTTTAATCGAATCTTCAGGATGCGAGTTGAATCATTTGACAGGGAAATGTCATGAGAAGGCCGATGACACATGGGTTGATTTAATTGAGCTTCAATTGGATGGAATTGAGAGAGAATTGAATGGGGGAATGTCTAAAATTCGTAGCTCCCATGGCACACCACATTTTGCACCTATTGCCAAGCTTGTAAAGGAAGATTAGAGGAGAGAGAGAGAGTGGCTAAGGTCATGTGGTATCATGGTGGGGGCAAAGCCAATGAGAAGATGGCAAGTGTTGAGCTCTAGAGAGCCCAAGGAGAACCCCCACTCTTCAACAGCTTCTTCTCCTTTAATCCAAGGCTTTCTCCATTATTGTTGAAGGAGAGAAGCTCAGCAAAAACCAGAGGAACTGAGCAGCATCAGCCCTCCACCGTCGCATGCCCATCGGACCCCATTTCCTCCTTTGTTTTCCCCTCGTTCCAGTTTTTGCTTCAGCCGACCTTTCGCCAAAGATTCGAGTAAAAAGTTAACTTCCCGGTTGAATCAGCGAACGAGCCACCCATGGCCGCGAAGATGACATCCAGACCATTCCGGAGCACCTCGCCGCCGGAACGATTCTCCGGCCGTCCCGTACGGCCGCCCGAAGCCGCCACTCGCCGGACCGTCTGGACTCGCCTGGTTCCGCCTGTTTTGTCCGTTTCGCGGTTTTCAGCCATTTTCTCCCAATTTCTACCCTACCTCCACCCATACCAACCTCCAATAAGATTCTCTTGACCCTCGGGAGCTGCTGGTCGCCAAACACCCGCTCGCCGGAGCTCCGATCGGCCCGTTTTCGCCGTTGAAGTTGCTGGTTTCTTCTTTGCAGTTCAGCCCAGATCAAAAGCAGAAGACAGCAAGAAGTTCCAGACTTCGAGGCCCGTTTTCAGTGTCTTCTCGGCCTTCGTTGGTGTCGACACTTCAAGGTTTATCGACCGCCTTGGCGTCGTAGTCGCCATGAACTCACCGACGCGCAAAACCGGTGAGTTTATCCTCTAAACCTCGCTTAGTAAGATAATCATGCTTAAGGAGTGTTTAGATTAGTCTAATTAGGTTTTGGTGGTTAGATTAGATTATTTTAATGTAAATTAGATTAGTTGTATGATTATTTTAATGGATGTTTAATTATGGCTAATTGTATGTTTAAATTAGTGTAATCTAGTTTAAGCCCTAATTAATTATTTTTAATTAATTAATTATTTCACTTTTTTAAATATTATTTTATTATATTAAATTATTAGAATATAATATTTAATTATTTAATTTTCGGAATTAAATTTAATTATTTAATAATTTCGAAAATTTTGCCGGGATGGCCGGTCGTTAGAATTTCGCGTTGATCGCAGTAGTGCGGTCGATTTGTGCTAATTATTTGTTAAATTGAGAAATTGAGTGGAAAGAATGATTATGGTTAATAATTCCAAAGTGTGGAATTGAGTGAAATTGGAGAAGTTTTGGTATTTAACTTGAAAATACCCGGTGTTGGCTTTTGGCACCGTAATTGGTTTGTAAGATCGTTTGAATCATTGGATGTTATTGGATTGTATACCTAGTTCTATGGTTTAAATATATGTACCGCTTTGGTGAGCAATTGGTTTATATATGTCAGCTTGTGTGAGCACTATATGTCAGCTTGTGAGAGCAATGATCGTTTATCAGCTTGTGAGAGCAACGATCCATATATCAGTTTGTGCGAGCTACCATCTATATCAACTTGTGAGAGCATTGCATCCATGTCAGCTTGTGTGAGCCGTGATTTATTAATGGATGGATAGATAGATGGTATGAATTGATAGATGATATGAATTGATAGATGGTATGAATTTATCGACGTATGAATTTCACTAACGTGCAGGAAGGACTGAGGCGACATAAGTTCTCTATTCTCTTTGTGTGGCTAGAGCATCCTCAGGCTTATTTTCTTCCTAATCGAGTTTTAGAGGGTAGGACTCGCTGAGACATTATCTCATCCCGGCTGTGGGATAATATTTCAGGTCCCTAGATGGCGGATCCTTCGAAGCTTTTTGGTAGACCAATGAGGGTCGCTGAGAGAATTTTTTACTTCGTTGATCCCGATTGAAGAGCTAGCGAATGGACCTGTCTAGCTGATCTTAGGACAGCTTAGTTTTTGAGGACTGATCTTCTGTAGATCTTTTGTTAATAGCTTAGTCCTGTAAATGAACTGGTTTGATATATATAAAAAGTATGTGGTTGGTTTTAAAAATGTGATCCTGCTTTTCTATCCCAATTGAATTTTGTCTGGGGATTATTTACTTGCTTCTGCGTGTGCATTAAAAAGAGAATGGGTCGATGACGTGTCCTGGGAAGTTGCTTTTCTATCAACTGCAGTGGGATGTGCGCGTTCTTGAGGTTCGGGGCGTGACATCTTGCTTGCATGGGTTTGTGTGTGTGGTAACGTTCTAACGTGAAGATGAAGCTGATGAATGCGAAAATATCGATTGCGGCTTCTCAACAAATCTGCTTCTGGTTATTGATCTACATGATTATTATATACAATAGAAAGAGAGATCTTGATCGTTTTTTTTTTCCACCAAATTTAGCAAAATATTTTTCCTAAAAATAATTGATTATCTTGCTTGACATAAATAATTAGTCGGGGAAGAAGTTTTCATTGTAGACAATAATTTTCATTTAAACATTTTCCATGGAACAGGAGCAATCAGTTTTAAGGACTTTTCTTTTTCAAAATAAATCTCATATGTTTTTCTCTCCATTTTAGTAGAGAACCTACACATTCCTAAAATCGGCAAACGGAGCTTCCAGGAAGGTGAGGTTAGCCAATGTAATGCAAAAACAAGAATCTTGGACTATTGAATTAGGTAGGGGCTGTAGGACGGCGGGGCCCTTCGACATGAATAATAATACAACCACCTCTTCGTGCTCGGGTTGAAATGCAAGAACGAAGAACCGGGGGGACGCGGTTACGAGAGAAGGAGAGCTGAAACAGCTCGCAATGAATCGCCTTCCGGTAAACACAAGTCAAATCGCTGTCCCGAACTCGGGGCCCCAAATCTTTCTTGGCGGTCCAATCGTGTCTAAGCGGAACACATACTTCATAAGAAAGATCACCACCATCTTCAACACGGTACTCACAAATTATATAGAAAAGAGAACCTTTTGGTTATCATGCTCAACAACCTCGTTAACTAAAATATCCTTATTTAATTTCATTATGCACCGATCATAACTTTCGCTTAAAATTGATTTCTTGTTCTTGGAGGAACAAAGGGCGTCGACGCGTGCTCGCTCGCTGTGGTTGGGGACATGAATTCCGGGATGATCGAAAGAGCCGTGCAGCCCGTCAGGGTAGGTGCCGTTCTTGCTTCGTACGTGCCTTCCACAGGGATCGTCGATGCCGTCGATGCCACAAGAAGGATCGCGTTCACTTGAATTTGGGGTCACTCTGCGTGCTAAGCAATTTCTTTCCTTCTTCTTTTCTAAATCTTATGATCTTCCGTTGATACGCATTCAGGTGGTCAACACGATTTTTGGTGCCCCTTCTCATCTTGCGATTCAACCCGGTCTATGGAGTCCGTTTTCATCCTGAGATGCTGCATAAATGTATAAATCGGTCCATTGCCCACGCATGTCCCTTTCTCGGTCTGTAGGCTCCGTTTTCATCCTAAGATGCTGGATAAATGTATAAATCAGTCCATTGCCCACGCACGTCCCTTTCTCGGACTGTAGGTTCCGTTTTCATCCTAAGATGCTGGATAAATGTATAAATCAGTCCATTGCCCACGCACGTCCCTTTCTCGGACTGTAGGTTCCGTTTTCATCCTCAGATGCTGCATAAATGTATAAATCAGTCCATTGCCCACGCACGTCCCTTTCTCGGTCTTTAGGCTCCGTTTTCGTCCTAAGATGCTGGATAAATGTATAAATCAGTCCATTGCCCACGCACGTCCCTTTCTCGGTCTTTAGGCTCCGTTTTCGTCCTAAGATGCTGGATAAATGTATAAATCAGTCCATTGCCCACGCACGTCCCTTTCTCGGACTGTAAGTTCCGTTTTCGTCCTCAGATGCTGCATAAATGTATTGTTGGGGAGAACTCGGGTACAACAATTCACCAAAGCCAAACGCTATCCAGGATCAATTTCTCCCCCGAAGCTAAATCAACTAAAATTTTCTTAACCCCCAGCAACAACCAGCAATATATATAGCCTCACAAAATGCAAATATAATGCCGAAATAATAAGTAGACAAAGCAAATAACGACACCAAGGATTTAACGTGGAAAACCCGATGCGGGAAAAACCACGGACCGCCCAAAAACATCCACTAATCACCAAGAATAGCATGATACACAAAGCATTCTTCTCTAGACACACACTAGAGTCTCAACATCAACATTACAATCATCTTCTTCTCACCACATAGGTAGACAAATAAGTTTGGAGCAAGAAAACCTTAACCGCAACTGGAGAATTTGGAGATGGTTCTCGACGAACAAAAACCATCAACTCGTAGCCCTCGGTCTAACGAACAACATACTGAAATTTGAGCCGATTCCGACAATATTTAGCCTTCGAATCAAAGCCGCAAAGTTGCAGCGCTCTTCCTCTCTTCTCTTTCTCCTTTGCTGCAGTTTTCTTTTCTGGTTTTTCTCTCCTCTCTTTGGACGCACACCCCACGTACGACAACTCCACTTCTTTTTATTATTTTTCTTTTTTTTTATTTAATGCTGGCTGGGCCCCACATGAAGGTGGACCCAGCCAACAAATCTCCCCCTCCACCTCATGTGGGAAGATTCGTCATGCCCGCTTTTCTTCTACAAGCATCAAGCTTCATCACAGGCAAGGCTTTGGTCATCATGTCGGACATATTGTTGTCGGTATGAACTTTCTCAAGTAGGAAGAGCTTCTCTTCTAGCTTTTCTCGGATCCAATGATACTTCACATCAACATGCTTCGATCTTGAATGAAACACCGGATTCTTGCTAAGATGGATGGCACTCATGCTATCGCAATATAGAACAAATTTCTCTTGCTTCAAGCCCAACTCTTGTAGGAATTTTTGCATCCACAAAGTTCTTTACCTCCTTCGGTAATAGCAATATACTCCGCTTCAGTTGTAGACAAAGCGGTACATTTTTGCAATCTCGATTGCCATGAAACAGCTCCCCCTGCAAAGATTATTATAAAACCCGATGTGGATTTTCGGGAATCAACATCACCGGCATAGTCCACATCCGAGAAGCCACTCAACTCAGGTTTTGCATTTCCATAGCACAAGCAAAGTGTAGAAGTGCCTCTAAGATATCTCAAAATCCATTTAACAGCGGCCCAATGTTCCTTACCTGGATTAGAGAGAAATCTACTTACAACACCAACTGCATGAGCAATATCCGGTCTTGTACAAACCATGGCGTACATCAAACTACCCACGGCCGATGCATAAGGAATTTTCATCATCTCAACCTTCTCTTTCTCACTTGAAGGACACTCATTACTACTCAACTTGAAATGGCCTGCAAGTGGAGTACTCACCGGTTTACATGTGCTCATGTTGAATCTTTCAAGCACCTTCTCAATATACTTATTCTTCCTATCACAAGTAATTCTCATGCCTAAGATTTGCTTAGCCGAGCCTAGGTCTTTCATTGCAAAAGCTTTACTCAACTCATTTTTCAAACTCTTGATTTTCTTGGCATCATGCCCAACAATCAACATATCATCCACATAAAGTAGGAGAATAAGAAAATCATTATCTGAGAATCTTTTCATAAAAACACAAGAATCGGAATTTGTCTTACCGTATCATTGTTCTTCCATGAATGACTCAAACTTTATATACCATTGCCTAGGCGCTTGCTTGAGACCATATAAGCTTTTCCTCAATCTACATACAAGGTGCTCCTTGCCTTCAACTTCAAAACCTTCTGGTTGCTCCATATATATCTCCTCTTCTAGGTCTCCATGAAGAAAAGCCGTCTTTACATCAAGTTGTTCAATTTCTAAATTTAAACTGGCAGCCAATCCAAGAACAACTCGAATAGAAGACATCTTTACAACCGGTGAAAAAATCTCTTCAAAGTCTATGCCCTTCTTTTGACGAAAGCCCTTCACAACAAGTCTAGCCTTGTATCGTGGTTGTAAACTATTTTCTTCCGTCTTCAACTTATACACCCACTTATTTGTGAGTGTTCTCTTACCCCGAGGCAACCTCACCAATTCAAATGTGTGGTTCTCATGCAAGGATTTAAGCTCCTCTTGCATGGCTTCATGCCACTCATTCTTTCTTTCACATGATATAGCCTCTTCATAAGTTTCTGACTCCCCTGCATCAGTGAGTAACACATACTCATGTGGCAAATATTTTTGAGAAGGCCTACATTCTCTTTCAGATCTTCTAACTTGAGGTATGATAGATTGCTCTTCCTCAACTATTTCACCTGTATCAGCTGAAGAATCAACATTATGTGAGGACTCACCATCTTCATGACTTCCTTGCACTTCTCCTCCATGATTTCTATCAACATTAGAAGGATTTGGGCTGAAACTAACTGAACGTTGAGCTGTATTCTTTGGTCTCTCCACCTTGTCAATGTCTTCAATAGTTTGATACTCACAAAACACCACATCTCGACTTCTAATGACTTTCTTTGCAACTGGATCCCATAACCTGTAGCCAAACTCTTCATGTCCATAACCTAAGAAGATACATTGTTTAGACTTGTCATCAAGCTTGGATCTTTCATCTCTTGGAACATGCACAAATGCCCGACAACCGAACACTTTTAGATAGCTGTAGGAAACATCTTTGCCACTCCAAACTCTTTGCGGAACATCCCCCTTAAGAGGAACCGATGGAGAAAGATTTATCAAGTTTACTGCTGTTCTCATCGCTTCACCCCAAAATGACTTAGGCAACTTCGCATTAGAAAGCATACACCGAATCCGATCATTAATTGTCCGGTTCATTCTCTCTGCCACTCCATTATGCTGTGGTGTTTTTGGAACAGTCTTCTCAAACTTGATACCATAATCCTTACAATAGTGTTCAAATGGGCCTCTATATTCACCACCGTTGTCAGCCCGAACACATTTCAGCTTCTTCCCGGTTTCTCTTTCCACATTGACATGAAATTGCTTGAAAGCCTCAAGCACCTGATCTTTAGATTTCAAAGCAATAGCCCACACTTTTCTAGAACAGTCATCAATAAATGTCACAAAGTATAATGCACCTCCAAGAGTTCTAGCATCCATGCAACAAACATCAAGTGTGAACTAAATCAAGTACAATTAATTTCCTGTGTGGAGAGGAACTCTGAAATGAGAATCTATGTTGCTTACCAGTTAGACAATGAGTGCATTCCTTTAGATTTTTCTCTTTCAAAGGTAAAAGGTTCTTTCTAGCAAGAGTTTCAAGTCATTTCTTGCTAAGATGACCCAACCTCATATGCCATAAATCAACCAAGGAATCCTCCACTGCATTTACCTCTTCTTTAATCAAGTCGCTTGCATGGTGTAGAGAGAGCCTGTCTTCTTACCTTTTGCCACTACCATGGAACCTTTAGTCAACTTCCATTTGCCATCAAAGAATGAATTACAATAACCATCATCATCCAAGGCACCCGTAGAGATCAAGTGAAGTCTAATATCCGGAACATGTCTCACATTTTTCAAAAGCAAATTACATCCGACATCGGTTTTCAAATAAACATCTCCCATGCCAATAACCTTGGAAACATCATTGTTTCCCATCCTTATGCAACCAAAGTCGCCGCTGCGATAAGAAGCAAAGTAATCACGCCGTGAGGTGACATGAAAAGAAGCTGCGGAATCAACAACCCACATAGAGTCTTGGCATGTAAAATTCACATATCCGTCATCACATACAAACACAATATCGCCATCAAATGCAACCGCCATTGTAGTCTCCTTTTCTTCTTTCTTTTGATCTCCATTTCTATCATGGGATTTATCTCTCTTTGACAACCAACACTCTTTTTGCATAATGTCCCATTTTACCGCAATTATAACACTTGACACTCCTCCTCGGTCTTGATTTCGACCTTCCTCTTGACTTGCCTCGGGTATCATTTCTTTGAAACCTTCTTGATTGACTTCTCCCCTGTTTTCTATAACAAGAGCATCTGATGTAGAGGCATAATTCAAGCCTTTTCTTCTTGTTTCTTCATTGAACAAGTTTTCTTTAACCATGCTCATAGAAAGCACACCAAAAGGAGCCGAGTTATTTAATGCCACAACCAAGGTGTCCCAACTATCGGGAAGAGTACCAAGTAATAAGCATGACTGCAATTCATCACCAAGATCAATCTCAAGATTTGTCAATTGATTTACAACATCTTGAAATTCACTCAAGTGTTCCGCCATGTTACTCCCCTCCTTGTATCTCAAATTCACAAGTCGCTTAACTAGAAGAGCTTTATTTTGTGGAGTTTTTGTCTCATAAAGATCTTGTAATTTCTTCCACAAAGTGTCCGCCCTCGTTTCTTGAGCAACATGATGAAAAACACTATCATCAATCCATTGTCGGATAAACCCAACTATTTTCCGATTCATTCTCTCCCATTCTTTGTCTTCCTTATCTCCTTTGGCTTCATCACCCTCAATAGGATCAAATAAGTCTTTGCAATATAACACATCTTCCATCCGAGGCTTCCAAATAGAATAATTCGAGGCATTTAACTTAAACATGGTGCTGCTGGTTTCTTCCATTTAACACTAAAATTCAACCGTGCTCTGATACCACTTGTTGGGGAGAACTCGGGTACAACAATTCACCAAAGCCAAACGCTATCCAGGATCAATTTCTCCCCCGAAGCTAAATCAACTAAAATTTTCTTAACCCCCAGCAACAACCAGCAATATATATAGCCTCACAAAATGCAAATATAACGCCGAAATAATAAGTAGACAAAGCAAATAACGACACCAAGGATTTAACGTGGAAAACCCGATGCTGGAAAAACCACGGACCGCCCAAAAACATCCACTAATCACCAAGAATAGCATGATACACAAAGTATTCTTCTCTAGACACACACTAGAGTCTCAACATCAACATTACAATCATCTTCTTCTCACCACATAGGTAGACAAATAAGTTTGGAGCAAGAAAACCTTAACCGCAATGGAGAATTTGGAGATGGTTCTCGACGAACAAAAACCATCAACTCGTAGCCCTCGGTCTGACGAACAACATACTGAAATTTGAGCCGATTCCGACAATATTTAGCCTTCGAATCAAAGCCGCAAAGTTGCAGCGCTCTTCCTCTCTTCTCTTTCGCCTTTGCTGCAGTTTTCTTTTCTGGTTTTTCTCTCTCCTCTCTTTGGACGCACACCCCACGTACGACAACTCCACTTCTTTTTATTCTTTTTCTTTTTTTTTTTTTTAATGCTGGCTGGGCCCCACATGAAGGTGGACCCAGCCAACATGTATAAATCAGTCCATCGCCCACGCACGTCCCTTTCTCGGTCTTTAGGCTCCGTTTTCATCCTGAGATGCTGCATAAATGTATAAATCGGTCCATTGCCCACGCACGTCCCTTTCTCGGTCTATGGTGTCAGTTTTCATCCTGCGATTCAACTCGGACTAGCTTGTCCGTCTTCGTCCTGCGATGCTGCATATATATACAACTCGGTCCAGACTCCAGACCCATGCACGTCCATTCTCGAAACGAGTTTTCTTGCCTCTGCTTCGCTTCGCCGATTGAACCGATTTTCCCAAGGTTCAGCTACTTCTTCGACTTTCTCCCCTCTGTCTCTCTCATGCGCTTCTGCATCTATTCGACCCTTTGTTTCTGCTTCGGCTTTTCTGATGAAATGGATTCCAGAAATGATCCTTCTGGTTTGTTTGGGTGTGTGTGTGGTATCGTTCTAACTTGAAGATGAAGCCGATGAACCCGACAATATCGATTTCAGCTTCTTGACACTCCTCTTTTGCTTTCTAACTTTGCATGTGCCGTTGCTTTGTTTTTTTTCCTTGGTTTGGGCGTTGTAGACTACAAATTTGCAGTCGCCTTTGCTCTTCACCAACTCCATATCATTCCCAGAAAAAGACGGGTGTTTTCACATTTTCTTGATATTTTGTTCTCTGGCTGAAGCTTTTGTCTACTTACAACTTTTCTAATCTAAAACGCAACTTCTCCCCATTTTTTACTTTTCGATCTACACTCCAATGTCCACCTTTCCTTGACTAAATCTGCGTGATTGGTTCCTGGCCTTCAAGTCCCATTCTTTGTGGGTGAAGCCTTTCATTTATCTGACTTTTCCGTGGCTTCTGGCTTCCTTCTTGTTTCCAAAGTAATCGATTCGGCTATGCAGGCACGCAAAATGCCGGACATCGAGTTGGGATCTCACACTCCTCGATCCCTTCGATTCAAGGTGGCAATGACGCAGAAGCATGACTGGCTCATTCTTTTGCTTCTCTTGGTGATAGAAGCCATCTTGCTTATGATAGAACCGTTTCGCCGTCTTGTTGGCATGATGACCGACATGAAATACCCTCCTCTTAAGACCAACACTGCGCTCTTTTGGGCTGTCCCGGTGAGTGTTCTCGCTAAGTCTTGAAATATTCACTCCACAGGTGCTGCCATCTGCTACGTAATCTCCGTCTTCATGGCCAATCTCTCTCTCTCTCTCTCTCTCTCTCTCTCTCTCTCTCAAGAAGACTAATCCCGACCCTTTGTCCTGGGCAGATTCTCACCATAGTGCTTCCGTTCATCGTCTTTCTCGTTTACTACTTAACCCGTCACGACATTCATGACTTCCGTCCTGCGATCTTGGGTGCTTCCTCTATCCTTCCCATCCATTCAGACGAACTCTGTACGTCCTGAAATATTGTTCGAGAGAATCTTTAGCTGACGTGGAGAATATATGCAAATTGCAGGGGTTATATCTTCCGTGGTGCTGACTGCAATGATTACCGATGCTCTGAAAGACACCGTTGGACGACTGAGACCAGACTTGTTTTGGCGGAGTTTCCCTGATGGAATAGGAGTGAGTTCCGATCCTCATGCTGCAGGCATTTGGTTTCGCTTAACACCCCTCCCTTCCCCAGGCGTAAGCATAAGAATTCTCTTGCGTTATTCAATTCCTTAAACTTCCCATGGTCATTCGCATGCCAGGTTTTTGATCCTATGATGAAGGATGTCATCTGTCATGGAGATAAGGCTGTGATAAAGGAAGGCTACAAAAGCTTCCCCAGTGGGCATACCTCTTGTGAGTATACGTGAAACGACTGATTTTTTCGTCATGCTCGTGTGAAAACATAAGAATGGGTTGATTCGATTCTCGTAATGCGGCTTTCTTCAATCCTGAGTTCTCCTCGAAAGGCCTTTTGAACTGGACCACCTGGATAGGAAAAACAGCCAGCACTTTTTAATGTCACACAAGACTCCGCCCTCTTCGCTGGGTCACCAATTTTCTTAGGTTTACTCGATGCAAGACTTCTAAATAATTCTTGTCCAGATGCCAAAGATCATGATACTGGAATTAGAAAAAACGGAACAATCTTGATATATCTGCAAGTTTTTTTTTGCTGGAACGCCAGACTAGTTTACAAATTTGACTCAGGAATTCACACAGCTCAGTATGGTTCGTAACCTTTCAAAAAGATGTCGGTCAACATGATCCTGCAAATGTTGAGAATAGCTAAACTGCAATTAAAATCTCTCGACAATTCTCAAATTAATTGCGAAATCAGATGGTAACCTGAGACAATTGGCTTTCGTAGTTGACTTTTCTTATTATTATTTTGTTTCCATGGTATGACGGTGCAGAAGGCTCATTGATTGTCCACATCCAGGGTCCTTCGCAGGTCTCAGTTACCTTTCATGGTATCTAGCAGGGAAACTTAGAGAATTTGACCGTCAGAGCCACATTGCAAAACTCTGCATCATACATTTCCCTTGGCTTCTTGTGTCTCTTGTCGCTATTTCCCGTGTCGATGACTATTGGCGCCATTGTCAGGATGTATTTGCCGGCGCTCTTTTAGGTTAGTAGCAGAAGTGGCATGAATGATAAAAAAGAAAAGGTTGTGCGAATTAGTCTTTGCAGATGAAATACATAACTTTCGTCCACAACCTTTCCAATTTTTCTTTTTATGCAGGTTCGGTCGTTGCTGCATTTTGTTACATGCAGTTCTTCCCTATCCAAATGATATAAATGGTATGTCTGCACGCTTTGCAGCTAGCTCAAACAATAAAGCTCCGAAAATAGCAACTTCTTTCTTTTTAAGTCATGTCCTTCGTGGGTTATATCCTACTTCAGCTGTATGTTCATATCATTGTTCATCATCAGTATGTCATAAGAAACTTCTCGTTATTT